>NC_041229.1:3364228-3418943 GCF_002837175.3 Physeter macrocephalus
CGGGAGAGGCCACAACAGTGAGAGGCCCGCGTACCGCAAAAACAAAAAGAAGAAGGAGCCCTCCTGGGTGGGAAGTGTGTCTGGCCCAGGGTGGGGGGAGGGGTGGCAGAGACACACGGAGGTGGGGTGGAGCGGACCTATGACATCCACTGTGTCTCGTGTCCCAGCACAACCTGGAGGACTGTCGGCCTCCCCCATCTCTCCCCGCTACTCTCAATATTCCAGTAAACCACTAACACCTAGAATCCAGGGGCCCCCAGGGTTGGGTGAGAGCCACAATCACATCTTCTTCTTCATTCCCCAGAGAGCATCTCTGAAAGGCTTCTCCAAGAGCGAGCTCTCAGGTCAGTGGAGACTGAGCCAGGAGGTGCCCCAAGCTGGCGCCTCCCCTGGAAGCTCGGCCTAACTGGGAAACATGGTGATCCTGCCACTTAAACCCGGGGGCCTCCCATCACCCAGGGGCCACTGATCCACCTGGCTTCCTCCCCAAAACCACACTGGAGAGCAGGAAGCTAGATTATGTTCCTTTCAGAGCTGGGCTCACGGCTCCGTCTACAGTCTGAGACCAAAACTCCTGCCACCTGCCATCCCTGATCCTTGTTCAACTCTCAGGTAGGTCCCACGTGCTCCGGAAGGAAGAACGGATCATTCTAAACAAGTGTCCATCTGTTCCCGCTACACCAGTTCCCGGGGTGGATATTGGCGTGCCCTGGTGTTTGAACCCTGGGAGATGCTAAGCTGCTCCCCCACAGATGCCTTTGGTCTGGCTGCTACCCGCTCTGTACGCCAGTCTCCACCCAAAAGCCCCCCAGCCTGCTAACACCCGGGTTTTGTCTCTGTGGTCGGCTTCCCCTGGCAATGAGCTGAGAAGCAAAATGGACCCAAAATGGTGCTCTGAATTGCTGAACAAGCCCGCCTTACTGTCAGAGAGGGCTTTGGGGCCCGTGGAGAGCCGAATGCTCACGCTTTTTAAAAATTATGATCCTGAAAAAAAAATTATGATCCTGGTGGCTAGCTGGGACCAACAGCTCATGGACATGGAGGAAGTTCCCCAAAGATATTTCAAGATGAGCTCGTCATGTTCTGAGGAGCTGGATCCACCCAAGAGTGGAATCAGCTGGGTCTCCATCCTCGACATCGTCATGACTAAACGAGCTGGCAGATGGCGGCAGTGGTGGAAGCAGAGAAAGCCCACGTCTCGACGTGACGTCCAACACGACAGCCAGGGCCACCTGTGACCAGGGCCTGCTGCCCTGGGTGGCACGGACTAAAGTACCCCTCCATCCCTGCCGAGGGTTCTATTGGGCGGTGCTGCTCTAGACCTTTTATTTAGTCATTGATTTGTCTGCCATCAAATATTTGAGTCCCGACCAGCTAGGCGCCAGCATGCTAGGCATTAGGTCCGGTTCTCCAATTACAGGGTCTAACGGGGCAGGCTGGGGAGGGTGTCAGAGGCGTGATGGTTTCCCTGACCTCAAAGGTTGAGCCGTGGGTCATGGTGGAGAAGGGACAGGGGTGCTCCCAGGAAGAAGCGTAGCATCTGCAGAGTGGCAGCAGCCACCTCCCTTGGTGCCTCGGGGCCCCAGCTCCACCCAGTCCAGCTCGGGGGCTGCGTTCCTTTACTGAGCCACCTGCTCCACTCTCCAGAGGGTGGCCTGGTTGAGCCTCAGTTTCCTCATTTGCAGGACGGGAGTGAGATCCATCGCACAGAATTATTTTAAGCAGCAAATCAAGTGCAGCGTAGGGAGGCGTGTAGCACAGTGTGTGACACGCGTTCAAAGCTCACACGTGCTAGCTCATGTTTCCCTTTGTCAGACCAAGGCCGGAGGTCCTGAGGAAGCTCCGTCTCCTGGGGAGGAAGCTCCGTCTCCTGGGCTCTGTGCCCGGGCCCCGGCTACAGAGGGCGCGCCCGGCCCCTGGCCTCCCGCCTGTGCCCAGCCAGCCTGCTGCTGTTCCCTGCAGCTATTTCCAGCCCGCGGCCGGGCTGCTCTGCTCTTCCTGCCTTTGTCTTGCAGCAGGTGGTTCTCATTACCGCCCAGCGAGGTGGCGGCCGTGAACGTGCTGGCATGTGCCGCGTGAGTCTCTGGCCACGTGTCCCGTGCCTGGAGGCTGTGGGCCAGCTCCGCTAGTTGTGCGGCCTGGAATCTTCTCTGGGATGCAGCCGAGTGATGGGGAAAGGCCGTGGGCTTTAGGACCGCAGCCCCGGATCCCTGGAGGCCCGGCTCGTCACTGTCAGCAGCCTCCCGCTGGGCAGGCTCCTGTCTGTCTCTCACTGCGGTCTCCCCGTCTGTTTCAGCTCACAGGCCCGTGGTGAGGAGGGAGCGGGCACCCAGCACACCTGTCCGCGGTGGGCTGCTAACACAGGGATTCTCAGAGCTGGGGACACGGCAAGGAGAAGACACACAAAAATCCCTCTCCTGGGCCACACAGACAATGAACGCAGTCGAGAGGGGGCGCGGGAGTCAGCGAGGGGCTTGGGGAGAGGGCGGCCTCTGCAGCCTCCACTGCAGCAAACTTAAGCAGAAGCTGAGGACGTGGAGGAGGTGAAGGGTTTTCTACCAAAGCTATGAATTTTTCCAACCTGCATTCTTTCCCTGAGCCACAAGCTGTGCCCAGGAATGTTGTCTGAGAAAATGAATGGGCAGTGTGTCAGAAGCTGAGACTTTCTTGGCTGGCCCTGGCCAGCAGTTGGTGTCACCTTGCCCCAGGGTGGCTTCTGAGTGGCAGCAGAACAGAGGCTGAGGCTGAGCACACGCGCTGGCCTTCGTGGCCGGGGGTCTGATCCCAGGACTCGGGAAACAAAAGGATGTCTGCATCGTGGCAAGGAAATCTTAATGAGTGCTAGGAACGGAAACAGCGGGCGTGAGGTTTTAATTAGCGGAAGGGACAGCGAGGGTAGAGGGTCTGCCCGTTCTCATCGTGACCCACAGGCGGGTCGCCGTTGGCCACGAGCATCCACCATCACTCGCTTCTGGACCCGATGCCTTCACCACAAAGCCAGCTGGGTAGACGTCCTCTTCTCTCCCTCGCTCTCACCTCCTGGGCTCTCATCTGGTGCTTCTCTTTCCCTTGACATCCACACGCTCAGATCACAGCCTCCTCCCAGCACCCTTAGGCCCCGTCAGTCCAGCCGATGGACCCTTCTCCTTCATCTTTTTTACCTCCAGCTCCCTCTCAACAAGCCCCAACCCCTCTTCCCTGCAGTCCTTTCCTATGCGGAGGCCAGGCCCGCAGTCTGTCACCCATTTATCAATGCATTCCAACTGTAACTCAGGTATTGATCTGTGTTTGTTGGGTTTTTCCTATAAACTCGGGCTGTAAAGGTTTCATTAGCCTGGCTCACAGTCATTTCATCAAGTAATAGGAAACATCCATCTTCCCCAGGCTTCACTTCTGCACCCAATGGAGATCGGTTTGAAGAGTGTTAATCAAGCTATGAAAATCATTGGCAGCTCATTCCTTTATGATGAAAAAGCTGGTTGGCAGAGTCACTGGGTAGCAGAGTCCTGGCACCTTAGACACCTACAGCAATTATGGGCTGTGTGGTTTCCTGCTTAGGGAGAAATTTTTTTTTTTTTTTTTTTTTTTTGCCTCATGCCCGTATACAAATCTCATTCTTTGGTTTAGAGTGATTCTCTAAGTCGTGTGCAACTAGAAGACGGCGCAGGCAAGGCTGGGCTTCTCTGCAGACCGTGGGCAGATGGAGGGTGGTTGGTCACTGCCGTGGATCCCTGCCACAGCCAGACCTGTGCAGCGGTGGGAAGGGAGTCCACTAAAGGGCGTCCTGCGTGCAACGGGAGCTCAGCTACAACCGACCTGTCCACCTGCTCCACTCTGTCCACCCAGGAGCTGTTCTAGGGGCAGCTCAGTTCTTCAGAGACCGTTCTGGCTGCCCTGGGGTGAGTGGAGGCAGGGGCAGGGGGTGTGGAGAGATGAGAAACGGGCATCAGTGAGGAGGCCATTGCAGTGCCCAGGTCAGGGGTGGAGGCGGCCAGGGCCAGGGCAGCAGGAGTAAGGATGCTGGGAAGGGCCAGGAAGCGGGCTAGAAAACTTAGCGACACGTATCTAGTTCCACTACAGCTCTGTGAGATAAGAATTACCCGCCCATTTTCCAGATGAGGAAACTGAGGTGCAAAGAACTTAAGAAACATCTCTGCTCGCAAAGTTGCCTAACCGGGCTTCTCTTCAGATTACAACTTGGGCGGTTCCTCTACAGCCATGATGGGAGTGTTTGTTTGATAGGAAGGGCTGGAAGGAGCTGATGAAGGAAATAGCGGTAAATGTCTATTGTGAAAACAGCCCAGAACAATCTGAATCTCCTTAATCATTATCCATAGCTCACACATGGATCTGCTCCGCACAAATTTCCTGCATTCTTCTCTTTCTGACTTAAGCTTTATTGTTTATTGCTCAGGTCTTTGAAATACCTCAAACAGCAGAGGAAAGAGCTTCTACCCCGAGGCTGTCAGAGGGGGAGCCTGAAGCAGTACACAATAAGCATGGAAGTTTTGGGAAGTCACCTGTTTTATCTTAAAAATTTATGTGGATGTTGTACTCTGCTTCACAATGAGTTCATGTTTGTTTTAATGTTTAAAACCATTTTTAAAAAAAATTGCAGTCAAGTACTGCCACTGGAAGGCACGGGATAACAAAGGTTTACCTTCCTGAATCATCTATCATAATATCACAGGTACTTTGTATTGTCACTTACTCTGCGCCAGGCGCGGTTCTGAGTGTGTTACTTGAATGACTGCATGGTGAGGTTTTGTTATCTCCATCCCCAGATGAGGAGCTGGGTGCTCAGAGAAGGTGGTGACTTACCCAAGGACACATAGTACTTGACAGAGTCAGGATTTGAACCGGATATATTTGTTCCAATACCTTGCAAGAGGCCACTGCTGATACCCCTGAGGTTTGGTAGCCCAGCTTGGAAAGTGGAACTGGGTGGTATCTGAAAGTTCATGCAGAAAAATGTCATGTTTACAGTTCAGGTGGACTGGCTCCAAAGCACACCCAGTCTTCAGTTCTGGGGGGTCTTGGGGAGGAGGGTGACAGAGGGGAAGCTGAGAAGAGGAAGCTGATGCGATTTTGGAACTGGCCACTGGAAGTCGGCCGACCTGTGCAAGGTCCCACTAGGGCTCAGGGCAGTGGCTGGCCCCTGGGTTTCTGGGCTTTCCGGGCAGAGGGGACCATCGACCTGCAGCAGGACCTGACTGGGTGCTGAGAAACTGCGGTCCATTTTCAGCCATTGCTGAAGGGGGTTTGTGAGAAAGAGCAGGCACAAAATCCAGTTAAGCAGCAGCTCCAAGAGGGACACTGGTACGTCCAGGTCTCCAGAGTGAACCGTGTGTAGGAAGCTGCAACTTGGCGGGCGCCTGAGGGCTGCAGGCCTGTCCTGAGTCCGTCAATCACTCAAAGGTTTCTGCAGGCCCTACCAGCCCACAGGTCTGAGCTTGCGGCGTCCTGCCTTCCGTAGCCTGGTGTGGCCCAGGAGGGGTAGAGGGAAGAACGCGCTAACGTTAGGATGAATGCGTGGCAACAGCTGAGAGATGCTGAGACAGACAGCAGCTGACATCACCTAAAATCCTGTCCTGTTTTACAGCAGAGAAGGGGTCTACACAGCCTTCCCTGTAACCGTCAAGGGTTAAAATCCTGTTCCCTGTGGTCTAGCCCTCCTGCAATTCTAATTTAAATTGCAGTGTGCTACTGTAGCAGTTCATTCCTGATTACATTTCTGACAAGTGAAACAGCCCCAGACTAAGTCTCCAAATAATAGTGTTCTCGTGTTAAATACTTTTTTTTTTTTTTTTTTGGTGGTACGCGGGCCTCTCACTGTTGTGGCCTCTCCCGTTGCGGAGCACAGGCTCCGGACGCGCAGGCTCAGCGGCCACGGCTCACGGGCCCAGCCGCTCCGCGGCATGTGGGATTCTCCCAGACCGGGGCACGAACCTGTGTCCCCTGCATTGGCAGGCGGATTCTCAACCGCTGCGCCACCAGGGAAGCCCAATACTTTTTTTTTAAGATGGAAAGAATCATGCGCCAAACCCATGACAGTTGGTCATCTTCTTCCTTTTCTCCCCAAATTCTGAACTGTATTCATGGGAGTGAAATAGGATCTGGACACGAGACAGAGGAGACCTTATTTAAGGGGGTATCCCTTTTCCTAACTGATCACTTGACATTTTCCCATCTCTCATTCCCTGCTCTCTTCCAGGCCAGGGAAAAATTCAGTTTGGGTCATTTTCACTCGATGTAACAAGAGGCCAAGATTCAGGCAAAGCAGGGAATGAGTTCATTTGCAAACTCAGGGCTAGAAGCACAGTCTCATTGCAAATCCAAAATCAGTTAAGAGGCAGGAAGCCAAGACGAAGGGTAAATTGTCAATAATCATCCTGGGAAAAAGGTGAATCTGGGGCTTCAGGGACCCTGCGTCCTGAAGACTGAGATCATTCAGGACCTGTTCAATATGGTAAAAGACAGTGATCTCCCAGGGAGACAGGGGCACCTGGTTCAATAACGGATGGGGGAATAGTTGGAAGGAAGAGAAACGTCTAGTAAATCACATATTACTATTCATTAATTAACATTTACTGAGTTCATCTCCTTTGCCAGACACTGTACTAAGTATTTTGTGTATATTTTCATGTGATTTAAAACCTGAAAAGCATTGTGGGGAAGGAATTTTCTTCAGTTTTAAAAATAAGGAAAGTTGAGACTCAAAAGAGAAGTGAATTGCCCAAGATCACACAGCTAAGATGTGCTGGAACTGGGACTTCAGCTCAGGTAGATGTAACTTACAAATCCTTAAGTCTTAACCATCACTTTTTATTGTCTCTTTACACTACTGGTAATAACTTTGCTATTGCTGTCTTGAGTTGATAGTTAAACCTTAGATTATTTCAAATTTCGCAGCTTGGGTTTCCTACTTGGCTGTGACTTCCAACAGGAAAAGACAGTTTTATGCCCCCCCTAATATTCCCCCAAATGAAAAAAAAATGTTCTAAGTATAATAATTTGCTTTTCACAGTACTTTTAATCTTCAGAACATTTCTGCATACGTATATTTCCTCACTGCATCCCTACGTGAAGTATTCTATTATTGTCTTTAGTTTGCAGGTAAGCAGAGACATGAGGATTTTATAATGTGCATCAGTTAGCCAGCGGGAGAAAAAGAACCGACCTCTTTGCTCATTTTCCTTCTAGGTCAATGTTCTTTTATGTCAGGCGCTGCTAACTGCCTTCCTAAAAGCCAGTTCTCCTTTTGCTACAACACGTAGAACCTCACCCCACATTTGTTTAGGGGATCCTTTGATTTTAGGAAACACCCTAATCCAGAGGTGGACATTAATACCATTTTAGTCAAAGAGACGTAAAAGGAAAGGGTTTTCCTCCCTGGTAAGAGAAATGCCCTGTGCTGCTCCATGCTTCCTAACTGGAATGCAGGACTTGATTCTTGGTGCTGCTGCAGCCATCTTATTATATTGAGGAGATGAATAGAATTACAGACAGGCTGAATTGAGCCCTAACATCACTGAGCTGCTGAACCAACATGAGCCACTGCCTACCACCATGTCTTTGTTATAACAGAATATAAAATAAACCTCTGTTACTTGTAACTGAGCGTTCCTACTGATGCTACCTTCCACTACACCACTGAAATGGCACTCAGCCGAAGTGTGTTTGGAAGGAGACCTATAAACATGCTTTGCACAAGACAGCCAGTAAACAAATTCACTACATGAATGCAAGTGTCATCATTATTGTTACCATTTTATTTTAAACGCTTGCTGGTATGATTTTGTATTTGCATTTGGATTCCTGGAACTCAAACTCCCCACCACAGAGAGTGAATATACTTTACTGAGAATAAAAGCTGCCCTGATCAATTGTTACTGAGTGAGGTGTTGGGCCTGTGACTTGAACTGTTACTGCAGGCAAGTCTTTCTTGGCCTCAGTTTCACTTTCTTTATACAAACACAGCAAAGTCCACTCTCTCCGCTCAGAGTTTAGTGTGAAGATGAAATAGAGACAGGAGAGGGAATTAGACGAACAACAGGAAGGAGCATGCAGCACTTCTTAAAATGATGACTGTGTTCTTGTGTTGTGTTTGGCATCTTACCTGTGAAATCTCATCAACTGAGGACCTTACAAGGTAAGTATCATCCTCTCCGAATATTGAGGGACATGGGGGGTATGACCGGGAAAACTCAGATGTCTTGACTAATCCCACACCCACCAGGGATGTAAGGTGGGTATATAATGTGGGATGGGGACAATGGTCCTTGTCACCTATGAGAGCTTCAGGACATCAAGCATTCTGGGAGAACCTCTCTTGGGCCAGTGTACTAGGTCACAAGGAACAAAGTCAATGGAATTGATTTCTTGGCTTGACCAAATGGGAGTTGTCTAATCCTGACGGTGACAGTGTGTTGAATTATAGGCATAAAAGGAATTTGAAGGGAGAATGAGCTCTGCCCTCCAGCTCTGTACAGTCAACAGTGACATGGAAGCCAGAATTCAGCTTTTTCCCATCTAAGGACAATAACGTTTAGCCAGAGGAAGCTGCAAAATGTGGCCGGCACAAGCAGAGGGAAAATTGCTTAGGGTGTAGAGAGAGGAGAAGGAAGTCAGAGAAAAATAGCATTTATGTGGAGCAACCTTCCAGAGCCAAGCAATGAGGGAAGGAGCCCAGCCAGGGTCCTCTCACCCAGCCCCCCAGACTCACCCTCAGATACCGCGCAGCTTTGCATCGGCTCCACAGCCATAGAGAGAAGAGTGCATAGAACTTCCTTAGGGACCACTGCAGGCTGATTCATAGATGAAGAAAACTCACCTCCTGCCCTCAAGGTACTCAGTGTCTATAGGGAGCCTGCAAGAGGTAAACCCATAAGTATCAACTGTGACAAGCATGGCACTGACCTTATGATCTGTAGATGGAGTCTCTGGACTTTGCTTACTCCTTTATTTTAATCAATACCTCTTTCTGAAGGACTGAGATATATTTAGTTTTAAATGAAACATGGAGTTCCTCGAATAAGGCATACTATTACTGAACTTTAATTCATGTATATAAAGCATTGAATGCACTGACTATTACATAGTAAGGAGATTGGTGGTAAAATTTTGGGTCTCCAGAGCCAGAGTGCCTGAGTTCCATCCCACCTCCTCCACTTACTAGCTGTGTGATCCTGGTCTGACCATGGGCCTCTCTGGGCCTTGATTTCCTCATCTGTAAAGTGGAATAATAATTGAACCCACCTACTGAGTGGTACAGAGTTAACATGTGTGATGTTCTTAAAATGTGCCTGGCACATAGTACGTGTTCAGGAAATTTTAGCCTTTCACAGGAATGGTAGCAAGTAGTCATAGTAGGAAGAGTGAGTTGGAGTTGGAAAAGCAGAAATAGATGCCATTGGTAGGTGATTAATTATCCGTTGGAAAGACCCAGAAAGTGAGAAGAACACAGGCTGTGGGAACGCTATGTTGCTGACAGGAATGGTTATGATTGGATAAAGGCTTGAAAAACCCTTAAATTCTCAATTCTTCTCAGATTTACTTCTGGCCAGGGCAGACCACTATGCTTCCAATAAACTCCAGGAAGAAGAAAAAAAAAAAAGGGAAAGGAAACCATTGTGGAGAACACAATGTACTGAATTTCTCCAACCTCAACGTTAAGTTAAAGCGAATTCAGGGTAGGGGCAAGTACTCTGATGTAATCTGAAGTGACTTTTCTGTTTGATATAAAGCCATAGAACAGGCACAGGGACAGTTTAAAGAGCAAGCAAGGTGAGTGAGCCGCATTAAAATGGGAATGAAAAATAACCCAGAAAATGCTATTTATTGTAAAAATTGCTGGCGTGCTTAGAGATGCTTTGATCATCTTTGCCTCAAAGAAAGCAGAGCCAACAAAGTGAAGTTTCAGAAAAGGGCAGCAAAATGATCAGAGGCATGATAGGTGAAAAGAGGTCTTTATCCCTAGAAGGAAAGAAACAATTGGGAACGAATTCTTTGGCTTAATAGAGATCTATTGGATAATGAATGGCGAGTAGTGGCCATTCAGGTGCTGCCCTCTCCCCTGTCCCAAATCACACGAATGAGAAGGAGTTTAAAAGGACTGAAAATAGATAAATGGCCATCATAAGTTTAAAGCTTCAACTGGGGGAACTGGCAGCCTCGGGGCATTTTTGAAGCAAACAATGGAGTGACTTTCTAAGAAGATCAAAAGTTTTGCTCCCGTCCAATAGTAACTCATCATCCAAGGGTGTTTGCTGAAAAACAGAGGGGCAGTGGCCTGCACTAGACCCGCTGCAACAGAGAAAGCTTTTCCTGTGGATGTCCACAGGGATAGTCCCTTGAAATGGAAACAGAGAACAAGAAAGACTGAATTTATTTCCCTCTGGGACTTGAAAAATGCAATGGGATGGAGTTGAGGAGACACTTTCAGATTTTAGATGATGTGAGGATACCCTCCAAGTATCCCACCCCCACCCCTTCCTCAAGGAAGAAGGAATTCCACCTTGGCCTTATCACTCAGTGTTGATCCAGGACCTCGGAGCCTGTTAAAAATGCAGAATCCTAGACCCATCGCAGTTCCCAGAATCAGAATCTGCACTGTAACAAAATTTACTGGTGATTTGCCGACACATCAAAGTTTGAGGGTTTACTATGGTCTCAGGATATTCAGAGAAAGGATGAGGTATGTTCAACCCCAGCGGTGCCATCTCTCACTGCGGGGACAGCCAGTTATCTTATCTCCACGAGACTCCGTCCATCCCCAAACTAGGAACTGACTTCCTAGGCATGCTAAATTAGATAATGCATTTAAAGCATTAGGAGATGGATATGACATATAATAAAGAGAACTCAAAAAGTATTAGTGAACTTGTCGGTTATTGTTGATATTTACAATCGTCCAACCACCAAGCAATGGGAAGACAGGCTCAAGAATGAGCTATAGTGTTGTTAAGAATGGAGAAACTGTCCAGGCAGTAAGAAAAAGAGACAAGGACGGTGACTTAACATCCCAACTATGAGTGAGACATGTAAGAGATGGAACAGAAGACAATGGAAACTTACTACGCTGTTCCAGAGTGTGTGAGTGGCTTTATATAAAGCCTAGCTGTGAACAGGTTTGAGAGACAGGCAAATGGGTTACAAGTTCCTTAAGAAAAACAATGCATGGCTCTTGTGAGTCTATGTGTATGTTTTTTTTCTTGGTCATTTACCAAACATTTTGGTATTGTTTGATTTGTTACTGAAGTTGTTCATTAAAGTAAATTAGTCGCTTTAAACTCTTCTAAATAAGTATTATTTTACTTTTTAATTAAAAAACAGTGACTGCATAGTAATCACCCAGAATTTCTCACTCACTTTACCAAAGCACGATTCAGCTTGAGGCTCAAGTTATTCCTGTAGCAGTTACACAATCCCAGTATTATCAGGAAGAAATAAATAACTCAGTAATGGTGATGGTAAAATGGAGAAAGGCATAGATTTTCACCAGCCTCAAATGCCCAAAATAATGGCAAGGGTGTATCACAATAGTAAAAATGATGTAAATTGTTGGTAGTGTTCACGTTAAGGAGAATTCTGGGAGAAGATGCAATTCGAGTTTGGAGATAAAGCAGCCAGACGACCTGAGGGCAGTCTCTTGCTGTCCCTGCACCCACAGCTTGACCTGGGCACCGAGTGTGCCATCTGTGATGGAGCCCTTGTGATCTCTTAGCTCACACTCTCCCACTTTAGATGCTCTGCAGTGGGCCTCCCTCCCATCCCCAGCCTTATCCTTCATCTAATTAACAGCCTGGGTAATAAGCAGCCACCCCTTAGCCACAGACAGGCAGACAGGTGTACACCCTTGTCAAAGGCCTTGGCTAAATCCTCTGGATTGTTTCTAGTAACAATGTTAACGACCCTCTGCATCAGCTTCAGGTTGTAAAACATCTTTCCTTGATGTTTGTTCAATATTTTCATGAGAACTAGAAACACCTATTACAGACTCTAGGATACTAGCAGGCCCCTGGAACCATTACTATAATTATTCGTGCTGGAGGCTCAGCTGAAGCCACAAATACTTGGATTCCTGCTCCATCATTGCCCAGAAAGAGAGAAATGCAGTCCTGAGCCATCACTGAGACTGTCCGGAATACATCTCCCAAGGAATATATACAGACCCACCACAGAAAAATGCAGGTTACTAAGTAGATTTGTGTGGTTCGGTAACTTTCTAAACAGAATGGTCAGTAGGCTACCTAGGTGAGGCTTGCAGCTCAACTGCCTACTCTGGTACTGAATTATGTATTTTATCAGTGTAGATATGCAGGAGGATAAATAACAGAACAACTTGACAGATCAGGAATGGATTAACCGATGAAAGACCTTACAAATAGCGAGGAGCCTATATAGGGAGTATTAAGGAACCATTAAAATTATTTCTCTTATAAAAGAATGTGTTCCCTGTAACCATGCTTAGAAGCCCTGAGATTACAAAGGATCCAGGAAGATGAGCAGAAAAGATAACCCCTTGAGAGTCTTCTCTCAGAAAAATAAACAAGTATCTTCTGCTTGTTCATTCAAAATCTCTTTGAACTTGGGAGAGAACTTAACTCATAACTGGACTTTTCAGAAAGCTGGACTTTTCAGGTGGCAGAACTTTTGAGTTCTAATTCTTATTCTAATTGGGTCCAAATTTCTCTTGCTATATCCATAAATAACATTCTAAATAGCTGTCAAATCTATATAATCTTATAAAATTTGCACATGTGTAACCTGTGGGCTGGAAAGTAGCTGCGATGTCTTTCCCCTCCTTCAGCCTAGACCTCTCAACCCGTATCCCATGTTTGTAACTGACTACCAGAAGTCCGCCCTTGGGTTGTCTTATATCACCCAGTGTTATCTAACTTAAAACAGAACTCATAACCTGCCCTGCCTCTTCCTATGTGTCTCCATTCCAAACACCTCAAGCCTGCTCTCAATGACTGACTGTTACCAGTGATACCGTGATACACAGTCTAAAAATGTTTTGCTATTTATAATCCCTCTCTCTTTGTCCTTAAATCTAATTTACTATTTGGAAACATTTCTTTTTTTCTGCATTGTTCATCACAATTACTCTTCCCCTCTATTCCCAACATTCATTCACTTATTCATTCATTTACTAAATATTTGGGGGGCATCTATTACATTCAGGTCTCAGTCAGAACCTTTGAAGGGCTAGACCCTACAAGTGAGAAAGACTCAGAAGGTGGCTTCACAGTTTGGGACCCTGCCTTTTGTTAGCTCACTCTCTGATTGGATGGATGTGGTCTATTTCTACTCCAGTTGGCTGCCAGAGAGTAAGGTGAACTACTCTGCAGAAAGATAACATCATCCAGAGCCTCTCTAATCCTTTATATTCCAGGTCTAGAATTAAAAACATATATTATCAGACACATTAAAATACAAGCCAAAAGGAAAAGAGACAGTAGAAAACTGTCACAGGGGATACTGACTTGGGTTTTCAGAAATGAACTCTAAATAGCTGTAATTAACATGTTCAAGAAAATGAATGAGTGGATGGAGAATTGTGCCAGAAAGCACAGATATATAAACATATCAAACAGAAATTCTTAAACTGGAAAAAAAAAGCCCTGAAATTATAAATCCAACAGAGGAATTTCACAGCAGATTAGTTCTAACTAGCTTTATGAGACCAACTTAACTTTCGCTATCAAAATATGACAAAAACAGCACACAAAAAAGTAAAAGCCACCTCTTTCAAAATCAGTTTTGAAAATTCAAAACAAAATGATCAATCTAATTTAGCACACATGTAAATTAGATGAAAAAAATCTGTTAACATTTCATTAGATGCAGAACACTTGATGACATCCAACAACAATTTGTGATATAAATATTTTTTTAAATTGTTACCAAAATAGAAATATAAAGGTGATTCCTTAATTTGATAACAATTATCAATAACAACAAAGTTATAGCAATAATATTTAATGAAAGTTTGAAGACTTTTCTTTGAGACCAAAAACAAGACAAGGATAACCATTATCACTACCTTTTTTCAAAGTTATATTGGAAGTCATAGCCTGGGCAATAAGGCAAGAAATAGAGGGGTATCATGATTGGAAAGAAAAAAAATAAAACCTTCATTATTTACAGATGGCATGATGGTGAGCCTAGAAAATTTTAAAATAATCTATGGAGAACAACTGTTAGAATTAATAAGCAGATTTATCAGCATCATTGGACATAAGTTAATTATATAAAAATCAGTTATATTTCTATATACTATCAACAAACAATGAAATTATGAAAATTGCAAAACTTGTCATTTACAACTTTGTATAACATCAAACACTGAGGACTAATTTAACCAAAAGGTACACATACACAGAAAACTACAAATCATTCCTAAGAGAAATTAAAGAAATTCTAAATAAATGGAGAAATAAGGCATGGTATAGATGGTGATTCAATGATTCAATATTGTGAAAATGCTAAATCATTTCTAATTGATGCATAGATTCCAGGCAATCCTAATCAATATCCCAACAGTAATTTTTGGTGGAAATTGACCAATTGATACTAAAATTACCAGAATACAAAGGGATAAAAACAGCCAAGCCTATCTGGAAAAATAAGAAAGTTGGCCCACTTGAATTACTAGATATCGTGACTCATCACAGAGCTATAAAACTATACTAATTAAGCAAGTATAGTATTGTACAAGAACTATAGAGAACCCAGAAAGAAATTCTCATAGATGGTGGAGTAGAAGGACATGAGCTCACCCCCTCTCATGAAAACACCAAAATCACAACTAACTGCTGAACAACCATCAACAAAAAACACTGGAACCTACCAAAAAAGATATTCTATATCCAAAGACAAAGAAGAAGCCACACCATATGGTAGGAGGGGTGCAATCGAGATAAAATCAGATCCCATACATGCTGGGTGGGTGACCCAAAAACTGGAATAACTGTGTTAAGAGAAATGTACTATCAGTCATTACAAAGCCAATAAATAGGCTGTGTTAGGGAAAAAAAAGAAAGAAAGAAAGAAAGAAATCAATCAATCCTCATATAGTCGTTTGGTTTACAAAAATGATAACACTGTGGTGATGTGAAGAAAGGATTATCTTTTCAATAAGTGACATTGAATAAATTTAATATCAATGTGGGAAAAAAACGAATTTTTTTTTTACCCCCTACCTCACACCATATTCAAAAGCAAATTTCAGATGGATTTCAGTTTCTAACGAAAATAAAAAACAGTGTTTCTGGAAGATAAAAAGAACACTATCTATATTACATTGATTTAGGCCAATTTCTTGAAAAGAATCTAAGTAATACTAGCCAAAAGAAAAAGTTGGATAAAATGGACTTTGTTAAAATTAAGAATTTGTTTTCATACCTAAGAAAGTAAAAACTTGTTAAAATTAAGAATTTATGTTTTCATACCTAAGAAAGTAAAAACTTAAGTCATAGAATGGAAAGGAATATTTGCAATATATGTAATTGACAGAGGGCTGGGCTCATATCCAGAATATATAAATAATAATTTAAGAAAAAGGACAAAATCTCAGTTAAAAATGGGCAAAAGGTTTGAACAGACATTTTACAAAATATGATATCTAAGTGGCAATCATCACATAAGAAAGCATTCAATTTAAGTAGTCATGAGGGAAACATGAATTTTAAAACACTAACATATCACCACATGGCTTACTTTGAAAAGACCAATAACACCAAGTATTGCTGATGAGATAGAGCAACTAGAACTGACATACACTACTTGTGGGTGTGTAACTGATATAACCACTTTGGAAAACTGTTTCGCAGTATTTCCTGAAGGTGAATATATGACCTAGAAATTCCACTTTTAGGTGAATACCCAATGGAAATGTATACATATATGCACCAAAATACATGTATGAGAGTTTTCATAGCAAGCACTATTCACAGTAGAAACAAACTGGAAATAACTCAACTATCCATTAACACTACAATATTTAGATCATGATATATTTATGGAATAGAATGCTACTCAACAGTGAGAATGAACAAACTTGCTGTATAAAAACATGGATGCATCCTACAGACATACTATCCAGCACTAGAAGTCAGATACAAAAGAATACAAGGTATGTGATTCCATTTATGTAGATTAACTGGACAGGCAAAACTAACTGATGTGGTAGAAGTCTGGATAGAGGTTAGCTCTGGAGTTCAGGCAAGTAAATAGGAAGGGACAGAAGGGGAGTCCTGTGGTGTTGGTTAATGTCCTATTCCTTTCTCTGGATGTTGGTTCCATGGGAGTTTTGACTTTATGAAAACTAATTTATGTGTGCACTTTTGATTTGTGCATTTTTCTTTATACATATTATACTTGAGTTAACAAATTTCTTAAAAGACGAGTTTCAGAAAGAAGATAGTGATTGACAATGTCTAAAATGTTAAAGGATTAAATATACCGAAGACAGCAAATGAATATCATATGTTTTTTTAAACAGAGGTTATTGATAATCCTGGAAAGAACAATTTTAGTTTCCTCATACTAGATACGATCCTCTTCAACTCCTTTAATTTACTGCAGTGACCTTAGAGGTCTCCCTGACTTGAGTAACTCCCCAATTTTGATTCACCAAGAATTTTTATGCTAGACAAACCTCGTTAAAGACATCTTTGCAGTATGTAATTTCCCCAAGAAGGGAATGGTTTTCTATTTTCAGCTTTACCATATCCACATTTTTTCTTCTTAACATTAAGATTCCTCCAGCATCTCACCGCTCTCTATCTTGAAAACTTACTTTTGACTACCTGTCATGACTTTTCCACCTTAGTCTGGCTGATTTCTTTACCAAATTCCACATGTTTCATGTTCATTGCCACTCACATTTCATGATGACTATTATTGTTATTCGCCCATTTATGCTCAACCTTAATACTGTAAATACTGCAGAAACACCCAAATGCCTTCCAGTCCCAGAGGAAGTCTCTGGTATCTCTGGCTACTGAAGAAAAGAGCCCTGTTGCACAAAGACCTCAGGGCAAAAATATTTCAAGGGAAAAGAAGTCAGAAAACACTCCTCTTGTAACTAATCAAGTTTAGTTCCAGAAAGAGTTCATTACTAAGTAGCTCTGAACCCATGGTGTGACAGGGTTAACTAGGGGCAATCTCCAACCTGCAAATGATCCTCTTGAGTACTGGCTTTTTTCTAACGTTATGGATAGTATCTTTTGGCTTGAAATTCATCAACCCCATCTCCTCCAAAGATATCACCATCTTCCCCTTAAAACTTCATTTCCAAGGTGCTGTACCCTGGATAATATTATCATCGTCCTACTCACCCAAGTGCTGAGACCTTTCAGCTCACTTTTCTCCTCTTCTTCTTCACCTAATTACTTGTCAAATCCCCATGACTCTAACTTAAATATATCTCTTGCACCAGCTCTCCTTTTCAACCCCACTTTCTCTGAGTTGGTTTGGGTCCTTATTACCCTGTACTTAAACTATTGCAGCAACTTCATACCTGAATCTTCTCTCTTCTACATATTCCTTGACATTCTAGCTTCCAGCATGCCGGAAAAATCTTACTGAAAATAGTGCTCAAAGATATCCCATTGACCCCATATTGCCTACAAAATAATACCAATGATAGAGCCAGGCATTGCGGTCCTACATGAACAATGCCCATCCCCTGTTGTTCTAGCTTTCCCTCTCACCAGGTATTTTCTCTAGTGGCACTCTTCCCCAATACCCTACACTCAAGTACCTCCCCTACCTTTGCTCATGCTGTCTCTTCCCCCGAAGTGCCCTTAATTACCTCTAATTTATCTGTTTCCTTTTGTGTGTATGAAAGTCCTGGCCGACCCTCCAGGCATTAATAAAATTCTGCTCTCAAAAGTCTTCTCAGCTCTCCCATCCATGTTCATTTGGCTCTGTTCCCCTCCCCCATTTCCCCACGTTCTCTGATCGTGGTTTTATTCAAGCATCCATCATGGTCTGGCTTATATCTCAGGTACCTGTATGTGTCTGTCTCTCAAGTGAAGAAATATTGTCTTAATCACCTTCGTGCTTCTTCCTTCATTACCCTCTAGTTGGCAGGTGTTGATTGATTGTTAACTAGCCTATCTCTTAAGGCAATAGCCGTAATCATCATCTTCCTCGGGGTATGGGTATAGAAAAAACAAGGCAATCTAGGCATCAGGTCACCTGGATATTGGGCTCCAGCTCTGCCACTAACTAATTTGCTGTGTGACTTTGGGCAAGTCATGTCCTGTTTCTGGTCTTCATGCTCTGAGCTATGAAAAGAAGGGCCCGGACTAGTTTAGCGTTTCCAAAAAGCATGTTCCATGGAACACCAGTCCCGTAGGACATTCTCTCCATCAGAAAGGATGCAACGGTCAAATAAATTGGGGAAATGTCAAATAATATGTCTCCCTCAGAGAAAATTGTACTCTGCCAGTTTTTCAAATTGCAGGTCTGGACCAATAAATTTGTCACGAAATTAAGTAGGTTTCAATGCACATTTGTTTTAAAAGAAATTAGAATAAAAGATATCAGAGGGCATCACACATAGTAAGGGTAAATACTGTTTCATAAAACTCTTGCTTAAGTTGTGTATGAGTGTGTGTGTTTACGTGCGTGTACCTTTCTTATTGGAGGTTTTGGCTTAACATGCTTTAGAAATACTGCCGTACACACTAACATCTTAAAAGCTCTGAATTGCCTTGCTGTAAACCACCTATCTGATTCTTTCACCCCAGCCTTTTTCAAATGTAAACATTATATGCACAGACACACACAGGCAAACCTGACATACATTTATTGGCAGGTTACAAGACACGATTGCTTGAAGAAACTCCAACCAGGAGTGAACATTGGTTTATATGATCTCAGGAGTCCCTCTGTCTCAAGCACACTGTGATTCTCTTGAGTTGGGGAACAAACAGGTCAGAGCATCAGAACTGTTAGCTGCTTGAACGTGCTGGGTAAAGGCACACGGGGAGGCTGAAGAGCTCCCTGCTTGTAGAGCTCCGGGAAATCTAGATTTTTCGCTCCCTTTCTCATTCTACTGTTAGAATATTTGTCTTCTGTTGTGTACACTTACACGCCAGGCTGCAAAAGAGGAACTGCCTCGGTGGGCTCGCTAACCAAAGCAAGGCTAACCCTTTGCGGATGTAGAGGTATGATGGGCATGTTGGCATGAGACCAGCTGAGGGAACCGTGTCTGTCACCGATCGCCCTGCCTGACTCCTGGCTCAGATGCTCCTTTGCCCGTGTTTCCCAGAGCACAGCCAGGAGGCGCCCCGGCAAAGCTCTTGCCTCCCCACGTGGTTCCCCCCGCTGATGACACCAGCACAGCCCTTGAAGTGCTTTCTCAGCCACACAGAGATGCTGCTGGAGGTGGAAACATGAGAAGGCTTGAAACAAGCTCCTAGCTGCAGGCAGCTCCCAGTCTGGCCTCCACTGGTAGGGGGATTCCCCAGTGTTTCCATATTGAACCAAACGTGAAACAGTTGAGAGACTGGGATATGTGAGCACAAGAATAAAAAAGAAAGTCCAGAACGGGGAGTGCAATTTCTAAGAAAGCCTCACTCCTCTCACTGTACCCCCGAGATCAGGAGATCCCGTGTTCAGAGGAGCATCTCTCTTTGTGAATGCCTTCCCTTTACAGATCCAGGAGCGACCCGGACCTCTGGGCACGTCTGATCTGGGGTGATGCCAGCAGCCATGAGGACACAGCTCCTGAAATGTGCTCCCGGGGTCTTGGGGAACCCGCCAGTCCTCCGAGTCCACGCTCCTCCCTCACGCCATGGGGGTGACCGTCCCCCGCTTGCCTCTGGGGTGCCACTCCCCACTCTGTCCTTTCTGGTACATCAGTCAGTAAATAGACGGACACAAACTATTGTACTACAGCGGCAGAGAATCTTGGGGTAGTATTGGATACATATGAGGAATCTCTGGGACACGGCTTCAAGTCAGTTAATTCAAGTCAGCTTGACCTAGTTTTCCTTCAACACCCCCCTTGGACAGCTGCTCGGGACCCCTGTTATTTCTCTCTCCCTTCAGCCCCAGAGAACCTGGAGCTGTTTCTCTCCCACCCTTGGCACCTGAGAAGCACAGCCCCTCCTGTCTATGACCTGTCAAGACCACCCCCATCTCAAGCTAAATTTCTATTTTTAAATCACTGGAGGCCTAACTCAGTGGCGTCTCCACGTTTTCACAGCAGATTACCCTGAATTAATTTTATTTCCCCTAGAGCACAACCCAGAATGAGGGGTCGAATTAAGTTTCCCCTCTTCTCTCACCACACCCTACGCACCTCTCTACTTTATCTGCTTCCCACCTTTATCCCAAAGCAGTCGTGTGATTTTCTTTTTCCATCAATAGGTCATAAGAAGAGCCATTTCCAGGTTATTTTCTTCTCAAGTCATTAAAATTTGCTTATCTTGGGTCAGAAAAAGATTAAAGACTTTGAGAATGTTACTTGACAGTTTCTTCTAGAACAGTAATGATTTAAATGCATGCCTGGGATCATGTATATTAAGCATGACCATTTACGCTTTATTCTATAGCTATTAGAGAAGAGTGGCATTTTGTAAAGAAAAAAAATGAGGAAAGGGTCTGTTGTTTTCTCCTGAGACAAACAGCTTTCAAAGATAGGTGACGTAGGGTTCTCCAGAGAAACAGAGCCAGTGGGGTGTCTGTGTGTGTGTGTGTGTGTGTGTGTGTGTGTGTGTGTGTGTGTCTTGTACAGAAAGAGATTTATGATAAGGAATTGGCTCATGAAATGCTGGAGGCTGAGAAATCCCCAGATCTGTAGTCAGCAGATGAGAGCCCCAGGAGAGCCGAGGGGGAGCTCCAGTCTGAAGGCAGGAAACCACTGCCATCCCAGCCCCACAGCATGTGGGAGGAGCTCCCTCCTGCTCACAGGGGGCTCAGCTCTTCCGTTGTATTCAGCTGGATGAAGCCCACCCACGCTGGGGAGGGCAGTCTGCTTCACTCAGCATGAAGATTCAAATGTTCATCTCGTCCAAAAACACCCTCACAGATACACCCAGATAATATTTGACTAAATGTCTGGGTTCCCTGTGGCCCTGTCAAGTTGACACAGGAAATTCCATCACAAAAGGCTAACTGGGACCCTCATTGGCCTTTTCATTCAAAACAAAAAGGATGAGAAACACAGACAGCCCAGTGAGCTAAGAGGAGATGCAAGATTTCTTGACCCCAGGGTCAGCAATGATGAGAGAAATCGCTGAGTCTGAGAGGCAGTGGACAAGACAGAGGTGGTCCCTCCAGCGTATGGCGTGTGCTGTCCCTGAAGGGGTCAAGCCGGGCAGCAGTGGATACTGTCACTGTGGCTAAGTCGGCCAGCACAGTCAGATCGACATAGGGCCAGACAGGGGGATGGCCAAATAGCCATGCAAGCAGAGCAGAGACCCTTAAGGTTCCAGGACGTCTAACTGCTAAGCTTAGGGGAACAAATGACTAAAGGGAGTATGTTTGTGTCCTCCTAAAATTCATATGTTGAAACCCTAACCCCCAGTGGGATGGCATTAGGAAGCAGGGTCTTTGGGAGGCCATTAGGTTTAGATGAGGTCATGAGGGTACAGCCCTCAGGATGGGATTAGTGCCCTTATATGGAGAGAAAGAGACTAGAACTTGCTCCCTCCAAAATGTAAGGACACCAGGAGAAGACAACCCTCTGCAAACTGAGAAGAGAACTCTCACCAGACACTGGGTCAGCCGGCACCTTGATCTTGGACTTCTCACCTCCAGAATGGTGAGAAACAAGTATTGTTTAAGCCACAGAGTCTATGGTATTTCGTTATAGCAGCCAAGCTAAGACAGGAAAAATCCAGCGTTGAGAAGTGGGTGCAAATGGCCCCCAAAAGTCATGCAAATGAGCACAGCTCAGCCGCTGGTGAAGCTCAGGGAAGCCACAACCAGCATGGATCAATGATATACATCAAATAGAAAGTACAAGACTGAGGTAGAATTCCTTTTCCAAACAAGACTGAAGCAAGTGCCATGCCACGTGCAGATGTGCGCATACAAAAACATAGGAATAGCAAAATTTTTTAAAATTAACAACGACGTAACAGTAGCAGCTGCAGCTTTTAAGGGAAAATGCTTAAAACGACATAAATTGGATCTAAATAAATACAGAGCAATATTGAGGCTCACTGGTAGCCAACACACTCTAGAGACATTGTTATCACATAAGATGAGGACCAGACTGCAGGGACAAATGTGGAGCCCAAGGGAAGCCTGTGAAGAATGGGACCAACTCTGAGACTTTGCCAGGAGCTATCTCAAGCTAGAAGAATGTGCTAATTCCCTCGTGAGATAATGTCACACCTGTGTCACAAATATTTCAATTATTGACATACGTAGCTAGGTTAATTATTTAATATAGCTCTGTATAATTCAGCCATCATCCTACGTGAACGTCTCTTAATCAATTCTTTAGTTTCCAAATTTCCCATTATATAATCAATTGATTGATAAGTTACAGTTGTCAGTGCATAAGTCATCCAGACAATGCCCCTGCCCCCTTATACAAACACACGTGTAACTCACTGTGCCTACCTCATGTACCCGTTAGTTTTTGCTGCATAACAAATAACCCCAAAACTGTGGCTTTGAATAACAAACATTTATTATTTTTTAGGAGTTCCAATGGGTTGCTTGGGCAGTTCTTGTCTGGATGGTTTGGTTGATCATTGTGGTCAGTTGGTGACTCAGCTAGGGCTATATGGTCCAGGATGGCTTTCCTTACTTGCTGGTTGAGGATGTCTATGGGGCAATAAAGATGACTCATTCTCACATCTCTTGTCATCAAAAAGACTAGCCTGGGCTCCTTCTCATGGTAGTAGTCACAGCATTCACCAGAGGAGCAAGAGAGAGCAAGCCACAAAACACAAGCAATTTTCAAGCCTTTGCTTAAGTTACATTTGCTAGTATTTCATTGGCCAACACAAGTTGTGTGGGCAAACCCATCAGTGTGAGAGGAGATTAAACAAGGGAAATGATTGCTGGCACTTTGTAAACAGTGTACTATAACTGGATATTGCCAGCCATACCTGCTCCTCTATTGGTAGAGCTGCCACCACATTGCAAAAGTATGACAGTCTCAACAATCATTTCATGTGAATTTGCAGCTACAGATTATGTGCACCATACATAGCCTGTCATGCCTGATAATGTGGTCACCCCTACATAACACAAGGTGGCCACAAAGAATGTATGAAAATTCCACACACTTGAGTAAGCTCCTTAACCTATCAACAAGGCTCTTCTTTTTAGTGAAATAATCATGATTATGTGAAAACTTACAGCCAAAATCTCACTCTCTGCTTCATGCCCTCTGATGACTCAGCAGTGCGTGGGTAATGTAAGTGAGGTAAGAAAAACTTAATATGCAAAATTCAAATTTACAGAACAGATAACTTAGGGAATAGGGAGTAAGTCATCCCATCACAATAGAATTCTTTACTCTTACATCAGAATTCTTTAAAATAGCCAGCTCCTCCAGGGTCTCTAAAATAAAACTCATCACCAAACTTTACATGTAAATTCTCAGGATTACACCAATTGCATATAACAAGGTATTTCTGTACTGATTATTCCCTGACTGGCTCTGCTTGACTTAACCTCTCCCTGCTGGAAGGATCAGTAAAGGGCTGCGTCCTCCTTGGAAGAGTGTACAAATCAAACTAGCAACACTGTGCCCACAGGACATCTCCAAAGCTCATACCATTACATGATTTCCAAACTGTGAACATTTCAACTCATATTATAGTCTTGTGCAACTGAAGTTACATCCCTTCCCAGAAGGGGGAAATGGAGTTCAACTCTCAGCCTTCAGTTGGCCAGTGGTGTTGGGGAGGGGCAGCGTCAATCAAGTAGATGGAGGACAGAAAGGAGGTGAGGTCCCTACATCGCCCAGGACACTGTCCCAAGTGCCCAGCCCCACAGGCAACCTGCTCCTTTCTCTCCCACTCCGTTCCCAACTTTGCCATGACTAATTTTCTTCTCTTGATGGACATAGACCTTAAAGAGCATGTGTCTCCATCCCCTTGCTGTGTGTTCAAGCGTGCCGATGCAGGAGGCATGGAATCCATTAAGGGGAAGGAGAGCAGGTCCTCGTCTTTCATCTCACAGCCGGCTTCTCCTCCGTGCTGCCCTGGGTTCCGTTCCACTGGGGCTGTTGTGAGCCAGCAGGTTATGTAACATCCTATAGAGGTTCCTATTTAAAGCTCTGATAGGTGACAGCCCAGATGACAAACAGGCTTCAGTCTGTCAAGCGAACATCTCCAAAGCATCTGCATTTCCAGGCTGCTGTTTTCTTTCCTGTAGTCCATCAGGGCTGCACTCAGCTATTCAGGCCCTTCCAGGGGATGGGAGCCGCTGTGTCTCAGCAAGGGGCTGTCAGATTGCCCCACTTTTCCTGCCTAATTCACACTGGGATATCCATATTTATATTGATCTGGGCACATTAAGGGCGTACTCATGCTAGGCATCAACGTGACGGGTCAGCCAAAGCAACTTTGCACTCACTAAAAATTTCAACTCACCCACAAAATGCTTAGACTTCGTCTGGTCAGGGATGTGATTTGTTTCCCCCACTGCAGACAGAAATCACATCAGGGATTGAATATATACATGATGTATATATCATCTCTTTCCTATGTTAACTCTTTAGAAACCCTGTCCATTGTTCACCTACAGATTAAGTGATTGCAGGTCCTGCTGTCAACACGTCACCTTAGAGCTCTCATCTAAGCCAACACTCAGATGCAGCTCTAACAAAGTGCAAACCACGAAGGAATCAACCACTCTGTTGACTGTCACAACCTTGCTGTGTCACAAATTCACATGCACTGAGATGGAATGTCAATGTTTCTCCATTCCTGAGCTTTCCTAAGCCTTCATTTGTACTCTGTTGTGGAAAACTTAACCTGGACCCTTCAAGCTGGTCTGTTTCTTCTGGTTTAAAACAACGTATTTTGGCTAAATGCTCTGTTGTGTGCCCCCTCCCTGACTGACCTTGACCGGGCTGAGGGCAAGTAGGAGGTTGGCAGGCTGGGCGTCATCCAGGGCTGTTGGGGGCATTGTTTCTGGTCTACCTCCATCCTCTGCCTTTGCCAGTTCCCTCTGGGATAGGGGAGCAGCCTGCCTCTTCCGGTCCTCGTGACTCCCCCTGGTGTCTTCTGCTGACACCCACTATCCCAGCGTGTCCTGAAACAGGCAGGAGCAAACTTTCTGAGTCATCTTTGCCCCAAGCACAGGCCGTTTCCATTCTCTCTGCGCTTCCTCATCCTTCGGTGCCTCCCTGGGGGCTCAGGACCTCCCATCTGCTCCCTGGGACCACACGGAGAGCCAGGATTCTGTGAAATGGCCCCAGGCCCATTTTTCCGGGCGCCTCCTTTACCTGGACTCTCCATAGCTGAGGACCCAGGAAGGAATGTGTCAGCCTCCCCTTTTCTCTTCATGTTGAACTTATCTGGCTATTCGTCCACCACGTGCCGTCCACCCGCCACTAGCTCTGGGACGGTGTGGAGAGGGCTCGTAGGCAGTGGGGCCCATAATGGTCTCGTTTTCCCCATGCCCACTTCCATATCTCTCTGGAAACCACTGTAACCAGAAAGGGTTCTGGTCATCTCTTCTGGTCATGTGAAATCTAACTTTCATACCATCATGTAATATAGTCCATCCAATTGTTGGTGTAGAATACGTTTTATGCCCTGATACTTTGTTTCTCTCCAAAAGCCCAACACTTACAAATGGAAAGTTTTCATTTCCAAGACTTTTGTTTCTGCTGCACATTAAATTATATATTTAGGGCTTCCCTGGTGGCGCAGTGGTTGCGCGTCCGCCTGCCGATGCAGGGGAACCGGGTTCGCGCCCCGGTCTGGGAGGATCCCACGTGCCGCGGAGCGGCTGGGCCCGTGAGCCATGGCCGCTGAGCCTGCGCGTCCGGAGCCTGTGCTCCGCGACGGGAGAGGCCACGGCAGAGGGAGGCCTGCATACCCCAAAAAAAAAAAAAAAAAAAAATTATATATTTAATTAGACAATGGACTTCTTTGTTTTAATACTTGCCCACCCTCCCCCAAGGACAATGCTTATAGGGAACTGTTGCCCAAATTTTGGCATGAAAGGTCATGGCACAAGAAAACTGAGTGTTTGGGGGTAAGGAGAAGAGGAAAGAATTCATACCTAAAATTTTTATCTACTAGATTTTTATGAGAAACCCATCCTCCTTTTGGTACAAGGAAACCTTAATATACATGTGGGTCTTGTTACCACCATTACCCACTGTCAGCTGTAATAATAATATAATAATAATGGCATATCTTTAGGTCTTTTATCATAAAGATTCTTCATATCTTTGTTAACTGCATAGGCATCACTGTATCTGTATGTCAGCAGGACTAAATTCTGTAATAACGTGTCACTCCCAGCAGCAGCGAGGTAGCCAGCTCTGTGGGGCAATGCCAGCATCCTCCTTGTTCGCTGTCTGTCCGGTGCCCAGCATGAGTCCTGCATCCTGCACATAGTCGGTGCTCTCTGAACACTGGAATGATTAATCCCATCCCCTTCATGAGGCTGAGATGGTGTTCCATGCAGAACAGAATGAAAACATCCAGATTCAGGTTGCATCTGCCCAACACCCCCTCTAAGAAGGAGACAGGAATCTACGACAAATCAGAATTTTAGAATTCCTCGTTGTCTCTGCTGACAGGCTGTGTAAGCTGGTTTGTCAAAATGAACCGGGACTATCGCTCCAAAACCTCCACGGTGCTGATTCCAACTTAACCTTCCTTTCCAAACTGATGCAACATCCACTTCATCATCTATCAAACCATGAAAACTACCGATTTCCTAGACACTCTTATTCACATTGTCTTCTAGCTTGGTTTCTCCAGAACCTTATCTGCTGGTTAAAAAAGCAAGCAAAAAAGACCAGATTTGAAATCCATCCTGAGCAAATAGAACAAACTTAAAGGACGCTACTCAAGAAAAAGAAGTTGCTTGAAAGGGGAAGTCAAGACCAAGCACACCTGTGTCCTGTGATTGCATGACCGTAACAGCAAGTCGAGAAGCCACCGCTAATAAAACCTCGGTCTTCGCCGATCGCCCGGGTGCTCAGTTACAAAACATTCCAGCAGAGTATTTAAATACCAGCTCTTGTAACAGTGTTGTCTCTCACAGGAAATACAGCCAGACCTGGGGCACCAACCCTCCTTAGGCCAAGATTGGTGTGTGCAAGTGTGAGGAGAGAAGGCTTTTGTAAGATGTAAGAAATGACTTCAGGAACAGGCCAGCGGACGCATCTTTCAGAGTGCAGAGGAAGCTGAGCAAATTGATCGACAGGAGCGGTCCTGAGGTTTGCCCCCTAGACATGCATCGTGAGTAGCGTTCTCCCCGCTTTGCTCTTAGAGCAGCCCCTCAGGTGTGAGCAGCTGTACAGAGCCGGCTCCTTACACAAGCTTCCCCTTCAGGCTCAGAACGAGGCCAGAAGCAGACAGTTAATCCCCGGTACTTTTCCTTCCCTGACCCCTTCTATATAGCTCAAACTTCATTCCTCTTACCACAATTCCAATTTTAGTCATGTCTATAGATAACATGTCCTGTAATTTCTGAAATATTTTAAAATCAACTCAGTTTGTATTATTTAGACACATGTTATTTTTTTTTAATTGGGGTATAGTTGTTATACAATGTTGTGCTAGTTTCTACTGTACAGTGAAGTGGAGTTCCCTGTGCTATACAGCAAGTTCTAATTAGTTATCTATTTTATACATAGTAGTGTATATATGTCAGTCCCAATCTCCCAATTCACCCCACCTCCCCTTTCCCCCCCTTGGTGTCCATTAGACACATGTATTTTTAAAATGCATTTATAGCAACACTAGTGATAATAGATACCCATCTAGGGGGGTTCTGTATGTTTTATGAAATGGTACAGTGTTTCCTATGTACTGCAGGGAGCGGCTAACACCTCGAGATTCAGACTCCCTGGGTTTGAATCCTGACTCCAGTACTGCCTACCTGTGTGACCTCTGGACCTTGATTTTATCATCCACAAAGTGGAAATCATAGAATCCTATTTCATGGAGTTGCTGTGTTACTGGAATTATTACAAGTAAGGCCCTTAAAACCTGCTTTAAGGAGGTAATATGTGCTTAATAAATGCTGACTGATATTAATCTTATCTACCCCTTTCCAAGTCCTCTTGAACCACCCCTTTTATATCCCAAAGAAACGTCTGAGGTTCCCCGTGGGGCTCTGTCAAGATCACAGGAAATTAGGGTCAGAAAGGTGCCTGCTGGTACCGGCTCATCTTTATGTCTCAGCTCAAATGTCTCTTTCTTAGAACAGAGGTTTCCTTGCCCATCCTGGGACCACTGTGGTCCTCCCCACCCCCCACCCCACAGACCATTCCCATCAGAGCACTTTGGTTAATGTCATTTCTAGCACATACCACAGTCTGTACTGGTTTCACTCATGTATGATTTGTTAAATGTTTTTATATCATTTTTATCTAAATAAATGCACACACACACACACACACACACACACACACACACACACAGACATGCATAGGTACTGTTTCGGTCTCATCTAGACTATGAAATGAGTTCAAAGACTTTGTCTGCCTTTTCTTGGCTGGATTCCCCAGTACCTCACACAGGTGGTGCACGTAACAGTTTATAAATATCTGTTAAACGAATACACACACGCATGAGTGAACGAATGCTATTATTTTGCGGACAAGGAAACTGGAGCCCAGTAGATAAAAGTACCAAGAGCAGGATGGGGAAGGAGACTGGCATTCCACTGCAGCACCCCACGCAGCATGGCGTGACGGCAGGCCTCCGGGCAGCCTCCCCACTCTCGGGAGTCCGTGAGGGTCAAAATCATATTCACGTTATACTAAGAATGCTATTTGGCTTTTCCGCTCCACCGATGCCTGCATTGGTGATACAGAAGCAATGGTGGGTAAAAACGCTGGCTCCTCAGCAGGAATCAAGCAGTGGCACCAAAATGTCTTAGTGGCCAGTATATTATTCTTCACCACCATATGCCCACAGAAAGAAAAATAAAAAGCCAGTTCACTTAGGAACGCACTTTAATGAAACAGTAAAAATTATTCATTTTATTAAATCTCAACCCTTAAATACAGACCCTTTTAATATTCTGTTGAGAAACTGATGTACCCATAATGCACATATGCCGCAAAACCAAGTAGGATGATTATTTCAAGGTGATTGAGTTATGGGTTCAACTAGCTACTTTTTTTGTTGTCGGAACACAGTTTTTGCTTGAAAGAGCAAATTCTAGACAAGCCATGGTTATTCAGACTCAGGCATTTGGCAGACATTTTCTTTAAAATGAGCAAAGTGAGCTGTCACTTAAAGGAAAACAACTGACAGTGTTTGTTGCCAGTGATAAAATATGAGCTTCTGAGCAAAAATCAGAATTTTTAAAAAATGTGTATCTGCCACCATGAGCTTGACAGCTTCCCAATACTCAAGAATACTTTTCCGATATGATCAGTAGTTATATTAATAAACGTGACTTTTGATATTGTATTATGAAATGTGTCAACTTTGGGATGATCTGAATAACTCAACAAACCAGAATTTTCCAAATGGCCAATGTCTGATGTTATAAAATCACACACGGGTAAAAGATCCATCAAGAGTGCAAGACAGACCCGTGAATTTTTATATAACAGACTTTGAGACGTTCACTGACACAGTTTCAGAGTTCACACTGCAGTTGACCTTTAAAAAACTACCACCACCTGTCAAGTTTTGGTGTAGAAGAATATCTAAGAAGATATTCCACAAGAATTTCCACAGAAGAATATCCAAAGAAGAATATCCACAGGTACTGGAAAAGCCTATTAGGATACTTCTTTTTTCTACTGTACATCTGTGTGAGGCCAGATTTTCCTCATCTGCTTCAACCAAAACAACCTATTCCGACAGACTGAATGCAAAAGCAGATCTGAGAATCCAACTGAAGTCAGACATTAAAGAGATTTGCTAAATGTAAAATAATAACATTTTCTTACTTTTTTTTTTTTTGCGGTACGCGGGCCTCTCACTGCTGTGGCCTCTCCGGTTGCGGAGCACAGGCTCCGGACGCGCAGGCTCAGCGGCCGTGGCTCACGGGCCCAGCCGCTCCGCGGCATGTGGGATCTTCCCGGACCGGGGCACGAACCTGTGTCCCCTGCATCGGCAGGCGGACTCCCAACCACTGCACCACCAGGGAAGCCCCTTACTATTTTTTAAAAAATTTTGGAAACTATGGTTACTTTTCATGAATACATTTCTATAAAGGGGTTATTGTTTTATGTTAATAAATAATCTCTTTTCAGTTTTTCTTTCTAATATGGCAAATATTGATCGCGATAACCCACACATAATAATAATTCTTTGAGGACTTCAATTATTTTAAAGTGTATAAAGGGATTTTGAGACCACAACGTTTTAGAATTGCCGAATTAGAACATGGAAAGTGATGTCCAAACTCATTAATGTTTATGGAGTATGAGGAGAGGCCCCCTGAATGGTGAGTTCCAAGGTCAAACATGACATCTTGTGATCTGTGGCACAGCTCTGCGAGGCCATATTATTAACATTTTAGAATTAATACATGGTCGATACAATTTAAAAATTAGTAAACAATACGGATATCTGTATTGATCAGGATATTGGTTAAGAAATCTGCAGGGCTAAAAATAACAAAGATTTACCTTCACTCATGGTAAATATGCATTTCTGGTTGTTTAGGACTCTGCTGCCTACCTCTTCCCTCCAGGATGCAGGCGGATGCAGCATCTGACATGGGGACTGTAGTTGGTTGCCATGGCAGGGAAGGGGATGTGAGTTGTCCAGCTTAAGAGGACCGGCTTTTAAAGCTCTCACCAAGCTGTACTGTGTGGCCCTTCTACTTCCATGTCATTTATTCAAGTAAGTTTCATGATCCTGCTTAACTTCAGGGGTCAGGGACTTGCCATCCTCTCTGGAAACCACGATCCGGGAAGCAGGAAGGTGCTGACGTAGGATTAGTGGGAGGCCGTGTGCCCCAGCAGCTCTAATGACTGCCACAATGTGAAGCTCCATTCAAAACATAAAACCCCATTTCTAACATGTGCTGATATCTGATTCTTAATTTGTTCATCTATCATTTTTCATAGTGAAAGTATTTTGTGCATGCTATTTTGTGTTCTTTTCATTTGACGTTATCTTGAACGTCTCCATAGGTCTCATGTTTGTAATTTGAATGTCAATGTTACATTTTACTGTTGATAATTTATTATAATTTTAAACATTTCTTAGTTGTTGGTTGTCTGGGAGAATAGCTAGTTTTTCCCTATAATGGATGGCATAGCAAAGCACATCACTGTAAAAGAAAATATTTTTAAAAAATTACTTCTTTGGGGTTACCGAGTCAAGAAGTAGGCTGCATTTTTGGTGAGGACATGTGTTCCATGATGCTCATTCTATAAACTTTTATGGATAAAGATGTGTTCTTACTCATTTCTGTATCCCCAGAGCCTAACAAAATATCTGAAATTTGCTCGGCACTCAGTACATGTTCCCTGAATGAATGAGTTTTGCCAGATTACTTTCCAGAATTATTACCCCAATTTACAGTGCCACCAGCACAGAATTATACTGCTCTTACAGATGCTTTAGCGGTTTGAGCAGTGATTTTCTTTTCATTTATTCAATGATTAGCAGGACTAAAAACAATTCCGAGATTTTTTTTCTCTACTGGTATTTTCTCTCACATGTGCTCTACTTAATAAAGTAAATCTGGCAATTCCTCTTAGGAATTTATAGCCTGTCTTCATTTATTTTGTTTTTTAAAGATTTGGGGACATCAACGGTGGGCTCATTGAAAGAAGAGAATAATAATAGGAATAAGTGGAGATGGAGCCAGTGGGCCAGCTGAAGAAATCAAGCATAGAATTTATTATTATTATTATTATTATTAGCAGCAGCAGCAGATAGTTACTGAGCACATTCCATAAATATTATCTCTGGTCCTCAAAGCATTATTGAAGGGTAGATACAATCAGAGCTCTATGTCTTTAGGTGAGGAAACTGAGGCTCGGGGAAGTTGCAATTGCCCAAGACCGCACAGGCGGGAAGAAGCAAGTCAGGTCTTGAACCCGTGTTTGTCTGAAGTTGGTGCCCACCCTCTCCACGTCCCGCGGCCTCACCTGTTCACGAGAGGCCTGTCAACGGCCCAAACCAAAGTCAGGGAGGAGGGGTGTCCGTGGGCCGCGGGGGCTGATGGGGACACACAGGCCCCGCGGAGTGGGTGTCCGCAAAAGGGTGCTCAGCACGATGCCGTTGTGATGCCAGCAAGGACACGTGACCTGGGTGGGACCCCGGCCTCACCCGGGTTACATGGCACGGGGTCTAATCTGTGCCAAGGGCAGGGTGGGCAGGAGAGAGGCAGGTTGGCAGCCGGGCCAAGAAGGTGCCACCTGGAAGCCGGGAGCGAGGCCGCAGCCCAGCCTGGCTCAGCTTGCCGGGTGCCCTGGGCTCCACCGCGTCTTCACCTTGGGCGGCAGACAAGTTCCAGACATCAACTTTCACTGATAAAAGCTGGCCACCAAGACAACTGGCAGAAACTTCCTCCTTCCTCCTCCAAAAGTCACATGAGACTATTTACATTTAAGTGAATTAAAATGGAATAAAACTAACATGTCAGTTCCCCAGTCAACTGGCCACATTTCGAGGGTTCAGTAGCAACATCTGCTGGTGGCCACTGGGTTGGACTGGACATCACAGATATGGACCATGTCGGTCATCACAGAAAGTTCTGTTGGACTGCACGGCGAGGGCCCCGCCTCCCCAGGAGGACCAGCACCTGGGGGCTGCAGAGAAATGCAGACGCCCTGGCCCCGCTCCAGCCCTTCCGCACCGGGAGCTTCAGGTGGCCGGATCCTCAGGTGCTGTGTAGACACAGTCCAGCTCAGGGAACCAGTGGCTGTGCTCTCCTGCTGAACGCCTGTCTACCTGAGACGCGAGGGGCTGGCGAAAAGAGCCACTAGCCTTTCATTCATCATCTTTACTGCAAACATCCCCCCCACCCCAGTCTATCGCCTTTCATTTAATTTTAGTTTTGTTCATTTTTTATGAGCGTATTTTTGGCTCCTATTAGTATTTTAAATGTTGTGATGGTAGAAGCAAAGCCTGCTTGGCCGGGAAAAGTCCTACCCCGTCCCCTCTCACCCCGTCGCGCTCTGGCTGTGGAACGCACACCTCCGCAGCATCCTTCCACTGAGGCGGTGATGTCATCAGCCCAGAGCTGTGCAGCATCACAGAGAAGGGGGTGGAAAGACTCGCGGGTCCCCCTTTCTGCAGAGCAACCTGGCATTTATGTATTCCCAGGCAGTGATAGGGGCCCATCTTGCAAGGCCTCATAAATATTTAACAACAAGCACTTTGTAAAGAAGAATGTTATTAAGGGCGCTGCTGCCAGCAGCTTCAAAGGTGCCTGTATATCAGGAAGTGCTAATGCTGTGTGGACACAACCCTCCTGCGACAGCCCCAAGGCACCTCAGCTCCTTATCTTTCAGAGGGAGCTGGAAAAGAATTTAGACGCTTTGCAAATATTCCTGCCCCTCAGAGGAACAATCTGGTTCCTCCGACAAGTCATGTATCTAAGAGAGAAAAAGCAGTGACCAGAAGAAAAAATATGTGTGTGTGTATACATACTCACGTACACACATACACATTACACACATGCACCCTAGACCGTCCACCAGAGAAGCTGGCGCAGGCAATATTTAGTAGGGCTTCTTTTGTTCTGCTGCTACCAGCTGAATTTTTTTATTGCCAGGAAAGCCAGGCCCAGGCCACTTATGTCAACACTCAGAGCTTTAATGATACTGGTTCAGTTTTCTCTACTTTGCAAGCATGAGGTGATCACATTTCTTCCTAAGTGTAAATGGCTCTCCGCAGGGGACTCATTCTGGGAGCTGAGGCCTGGGACAGCATTGCCCTGGCAATTTCTTTTTCCCCAGATGATCATCACTGGAGGTAAATGCTCTGAAGATTAAGTTCCCAATCCATAAAGCAAACTGCTGTTAGCTTCAGAAAACAGCCTCCATTGGCCAACCCCAGTACAGCCAAAGAATCACAAGGGATTGGAAAATGAATGGGGAGGGGTGTGTGTGGGGGTACATGTGTGTGTGATGCTTATTACACACATCTTCCCCAAATAATTGTTGTGAAGGGGTTTGAAAAGCTAAGTTGACTAACAAGGTGACCCGCCGCAGGAGCCAGGGAAAGAGCACTTGTGCATTTCCCACCATAAAACACTACTCCCAGGGTCCACCAGAAAAGGGGTGGACTTCTGAGCCCTCCGGAGGATTATGTTCCCTATGAATAAACAAAGTTTTCCTGGAAACCACCTCTCATGTCCAGAAGCAAAGTCCCAGAACTATATACGTGAACGGGAGCCTCTTAGGTAAAGTAGGGATCCCCCTGCCTTTTTGCAAGTGATTCTGCATTTTAGCCAGTAAGTTGCCCAGAGCATGACCAATAGCCATGTGTTATGAGAACAGGTAAGAGAGCTGTGTGCTGATGGAAGCACGCATGGATGCAGCCATCACAAGCCTATCCCGTAGATGCATGACCAAGCACTGTGCAAGCTTTGATCCAAGCTATAATCAAAAAGTTCACTTTTAAGTGAGTTGCTTGGGACCTGGAATAGCCTTTCCCATAGAAACGATATTATAAATAGTGCTCTGGCCTAGCCCACAAATGCCTCTCTAACCCGTAATGTGCTTCCACTATGCTATAGTTGCAAGAAAACTTTGTAGAAAAAAATCACTGTGCGATACCAGTAATTAAACCAAACAGTAGAACAATAAGATGAAATGTCTTTTTTTTTGACGTGAACGTTCATTCTTGAGGAAAGTAAGATTAATTGGAGAAAGATAAGGAGGTAGATGGAGCCCGTGCGGTGCTCTTGAAGGAGGCTTTGGGGTTACCTCAAGGGCTGTTGAGGTTGATGGTGCTGGCTCTTCAAGACGTGTCATTTCACTTGGAAACTTACGGGGTGCCTTTCTTTGGCTGCAGGTGTATCCCTACCACTACTTATGCTTATCCTCCATAATTAGAGTCAGTTTTATTTTCCTCTCACACATTGAAAGAAAGAGCAAGAGAGACGGGGAGGGGCAGGAAGAAAAACAAAGGAGAGAGACTGGAGAGAGAGAAAGAAGTAAATTTCTGGAAGCAACTAAGCAAGAGTTAAAAGTGAAGGGAATAAATTGGAGGTTAAAAGAAAATCTGTGAGTGAAAGATTGCCTTGGGAGTGTCAAATGAATCAGTCAAAAGAAGGGGAGAAAGGGGGAGAGAGGGAGGGAGAGGGAGAGAGGGAGAGAACATGTGTTTACTCCCGTGGAGAAGAAACGCTGTCTTAGGCAGTTCTCTGCAGGTCATCAGAGGATGCTATCTTTGACTGCAGAGATGCGACGGGGACACCCTTGGGGGGACCAGGGTGAGGTGAGGATAATGAACGAACACCTGCCCCTCTCACATTAAGGCTGGACATGCCCAGGGCTGACTTCGGGAGCTGAGACAACTCTTAGTTCCTGGAGGTGAATGATCTGCTTCGTGGGTGACCCATAGGCATCACTGTCTCACTTCACCTGGGCCCCGCCCCCGAACCTCCCCTTCTTTTGTCTGGAAGTCCGGTCTCTGGTCCCCTCTCTCGCCCTGACCCCTTCCCTCCACTCTCGAGCTGCTTGCTCCATCTCAACCTTGGACCGTGGTTCCTCCTCTTCATTCCCCAGAGAACCACCGGTGGTTGAATTTAACAGGCTTTTACCGAAGATTTTAAGACAAGAGCAGGAAATTTTAGGCTATCAGAGAAACCATATCAAATTCAATGCCAGATACCATTGTTCCTAAAAACCCTCAATTCCTCCCAGCACAAGAACTCTCCTTCCGGCCCCCCTTTTTGGGTACCTCCTGGGAGCCATACGGATCATACTCCATCCCCAACGCACCCTACCGCTGTCTTACTCCCTAAGTTCCCAGAGGGGCTAAATGCTTTTCCTTTCCAGGTAACTTCCAGTAACTTTCAGGAAGGAACAAAACTTACTGACATGTGAGAGTTGAGCATCTTTCCCAGCACCCCCATCTGGGGTAAAGCAAGCGAGCGTTTCTCCCCAGGATTTGCTCCTTCTTCTACTGGGTGAGAAAAGACAGTAGCCTAGGAGAGAATTCTCAGAGCCACAGTTCCGATGAGAACAGACTGGATCCTCCAGGGGCTACTGCCCTGCAAACCCAACCCATGAGTGGCAAATCCTGCAGGAGGGAAGGCAGGGGCAAAGCGGTGAAGAGGGTTGCCAGATGGAGGAGATAGAATGATTTTGGGAAGAAGGGCAGCTAGAGGCACCAGAACCACGGGATCTGTTCTTAGACCCTGGCAAAGACAGGCTCAAGAGATGCGAACATGGGACTCCAGCTCCGACTGTGCTGCTTTCATTGTGACCCAGCTCTGGAATTAGACCACGTGGGTCAAGGCTTCTGCTCTATGATGCAGAGAGATTTAATTCTCTTTTGTCTCAATCCGCCACTGCAGACTAGGCTTTGGAGCCTAACCCAAAGGCTTATTAATTGGCTTTCTTAAACAAAAGAGCCATCTTCTCTGAGATAAAAACTGCAGTCCCTTAAAATGCACAAGTGGATGAAGTCATTTATTTTTTTAAATAGCAATATTTTCTCCTCAGGTTATACTTCTTCTACGTGTTCCTTTACGATCCACAAAGTGTTTCTGTATGACCTCCACCTGGAAAACCCCATCCTCCAAACCAAACTCTCCTTATTAAAGAGTAGCTGTTGAATTGTAAAAATATTTCAATCGCCATCAAAAGAAGGAAAAATAGGAAAATATTGCCACCTGGAAAGTTGGATCAAAACTAAATGACAATTATCTTCCCATTACTGGCCGTAAGACCCAGGAGAAGAAAGGAGCTAGCAGGATGCAGAGAGACCAGGACACGCTGAGTTACTCGAAGGCCAGGCTCAAGCGGGCAAGTGGACGACGAGGAGCCTGGAACACAAAAGACCTCGGGTCCTCTTTGCATCCCAATGGACCGCCCCCCGCCCAGCCCTGCTCTCTCCAGCCCGAGCCCCTGCACCATGGTGATCCCTTATTTTCCTGACTCAATTCATGGCTTAACTGGGCTTCTCTCTTCCTCCCGTTACTTCATAGTGTGGTGGGATGGGGGATGGTAGGGGGGTGGGGATCTATACCTTGAACTTAACCCTCCAAGTACTATTGTGGTCACTGAGAAAAAGGATACCATGTCTCCTTTTCTTGGAATACCGGTTTTAAGATTCCATTTGTGAACACAGAAAAGAGTGGATTACAGATTTTGTTTTGCTATTATTTTAGTAGTAAATCCTAAATATGAAAAGATTATCCAGAGAGTAAGTTTACATGGATTTTGAAAAATCAGACCTACTGCAAAGCAAGGCATAATTAAATAATGCAACAGAATATTTTATTTGAGGTTGATTGATTTGACCTGGTTTACAATAACACAAAGGGTTATGATGCAAAACAGTTTACCTTTTCTTTATAACCTCCTGTCATTCTAAATATTTTTCATAAAGTGACAGGAAAAAAAATTAAGTTTTAGCAGAGGTGCCAAGATGCACTAGGTAGGAAATTTCAAAGTTAGTGGTCAGAGGAATGTCGATTATCAAAGGAAATTAATGAAAGCTCACTGCACAGCTCTGAGCGTTTCACCTGCTTTCAAGACATAAAAGGGTCAAGGGAAGATGTGATGAGTTTTTGGTGGTTTTTTTGGAAGGGCTGTCAACATGCTTCCAGACACAAGCCCTGGGGGGAAGGAGTATGTTTCCTTCTTTTCCCAGGAGAGCTGGCTAGGATTGTGGTGGTCAGTGTGCGGGAGAGTGGACCTCTGCCTGACTCACAGGAAAGGGATAAATCAGATGGAGGCTACCTCTAGATCAGCACTCCCAGCGTCCTGTGGCCAGACACAGGCCAGGCCAGAGAAGGAAAGGTGGGCCAGAGCCAGTCTGAATCCTGTCCAAGAGGGCTCCTGCCAGGGAGAAGGAAACAGGACAACGAGGGTCCATGACAGTTCCCACCACCTGGGACCTCTCACACCATTCTCCCGATGTGGACACGTACCTTTTTATTCAGCTGGCAGGTCCCAATCCCCTCACGGGAAGCAGGGCCCTGTTCCCATGACCACTCCTCCATCTCCAGCCCCTGTCCACCCCCTTCAGAGGCATCTGCATGCCAGACGTGGGAGAGGAGCCAGGCTACCGTCAGGCTGACTGATGGCTGATTTGATGTTAAATCAAGTTCAGGATTGTGATGAAAACCCTAGACGGCCTTTTTTTTTTAAACTGGCTAAAATGTTCTGGTAAGGGCATTCTTTGCTTCTCAAGGCTAACTTTTCTTTAATTGAAGTATAAATGATTTACAATGTTGTGTTAGTTTCAGGTGTACAGCAAAGTGATTCAGTTTTTTATATATGTATATACGTATTTTTTTTTCTTTTTGATATTCGTTTCCCTTATCGGTTATTACAAAATATTGAGTATAGTTCCCTGTGCTTTACAGTAGGTCCTTGTTGGTTATCTATTTTATATATAATAGTGTGTATCTATTAATCTCAAACTCCTAATTTATCCCCCCCTTCCCCTTTGGTAACCATAAGTTTGTATTCTATGTCTGTGGGTCTGTTTTGTATATAAGTTCATTTCCATCTTTTTTTTTAGATTCCACGTATAAGCGATAGCATATGATGTTTGTCTTTCTCTGCTAGATGGCATATTCTAATGTCCTAACTCAGATTGCATTTTTGACTTAAACAAAAGATTGGTTACTCAAGAGCCAATCGGATACTGAGCTGAGGGTCTCGGTACACCCACAAGGATCACCCGCTGCCACTGTCCACACTGATTGGCCAGGGTGCACACCTGTTTAACAGAGAGCAAAAAGGCACGGGCCTGCCAGGATTTTCATCCAAATGCAGGTGGGGATTAGAATAGAATAGAAAAAGATTTTAAAAACTGAATAAAATGTGAGATCTCCAGTTTTAAACTAATTTCATGTGGCTGCTTCCACAAAATCATTTCAAACTTGTTTACATGCTCTTTACTACATATTATTGGTCTCATCATTTTTGGCTGGGATTTCAAGGAGACAATCCAATCAAGAATATTCAGGAATCAGGTAGAAACCAAAGACCACTCAGAGACGGAACTAATTCAGAAGTCAATGATCATTTAAAAAAGGGTTTTTCAAACGACCAATTATCCATTAATGCGTTATGAAATGAATCCAGTGAATTATTTTTAAGTGAAATTGGATGGATGGGATGAAATAGAGGAGAACAGAATAGAATATAAAATGTCAGACTGCATCCCCCATGAGGTTAAATATTGTTTAGTGACGATTTTATTTGTTTTATATGTATGTGTGTGTATATTTGTCCATGTGTGCTGGGATAAGCATGTAAAAGATATTTCATATGGTATCTCACAGTCAAAAAAAATTTGAAAGACTCCAAAAAAGGACAAATACAAAATCCATGGAGAAAAAACAAGCCAAGACTCAAAGGTAGCGTTAGAAATAAAATATAGGCAGGGGAGGAGGAGTAGATCCGAGGGATCAGATGTGGTCCAGATGTGACTTCAGTTGCCCCAAGGTAGCGTCCATGCTCACAGCCAGAGTTCCTTGAAAGCATGTTGTACAGTTCACTTTGCCAACAGAAGGAAGAAGGAAAAAAGAGAAATAGGCAAGGGGAAAGGAAAAGAAGGGGAAGGAAGGGAAGAAAGAAAGAGAGGGAATACATTTTAAAAATGAGCAAGTCAGCGAAGATAATTGCAGGACCTTTTACTGCTTTTTAAAATAATCTCAACCCACACAGCATGGAGAGACATGTGCCTATAAAAACCCACTTTGAATGGAAGGAATTCCGAGTTACAGTCAATGCGCGATGCACTTTGCAGTGTTGCCACACGTGACATAAAAAAGGTTGTGGTAGTAGCAAAATCTAAGTATAATAGCCTGGTCCCTCACCTCATGAACATTATCTGAGCACCCATCTCATCACCCTCGGGGATGACGCCTTGTGTGGACTTTAGGCGGGACCTTTCCTACTGAATTTTCCGTGAATGGTGCCCGGAGATTTGTGAAATGCACTGGCCCTAAATATGCACTCATCTCCTCAGCCCCCTGGGCACCTGTCATAATGCCCCTGCTGGCCAAGTCCACCTGCAGAGCCATTGACAGACCTGCCCTCTGTACTAGAAGCACGGAGCTGGGACCTGTGTCTCCCTTGATCTTCATCTGCTCTCACCATGGCCTCTTGCTGGGCTGGTGGGGTCTCCTGACTGCCAGGTAGTGTATATAACCTCATATTTACACCACCCCTAAAACATCTGGTAAGTCTAGTTCAGGAAAAGCTCCTTTTTTTTTTTTTTTACAATATTCTGACAGTAAAAACCTCACTCAGTCTCCCCTGCCCCCCAGATTTGCTCTTCAAGGGCCAGGCAGGATTCCAGGGCATCTTCAGGGAAGACCTTCCTAACTCCCCAGCTCTGAACTGCTGCCACACTGCGATTCTGCACGCCTTCACATCCCTCTCATAACCTGACACCTTGTGCTGCTTGCTGTGGTCTCAGGTGCCAGAGTTAGTTTGGACTCTAGTTATGCTGAGAATCCTCTGCAGCCCTCAGCACTCCAGAGTGAAAGCACAGGCCACAACCAGACTTAGTTGCAAGAAGTTGGTTCTTTGAGCATCACTCTCTGTATGTATGAAAAGTGACTTCTGGATCAATGGATCCCATTTTGGAGAACTTATGAATGGCTGGACTTGGTTTCTGGAGACAAGAAACAGAAAAATAAAAGCAACTTATATGCCGGGCAGCATATAAAGTGCTTTACACCCAACATTTTTCTTAACACTGCCCACCACCTGCTTTGGTAGGTATTTTTAACCATAATTTATTGAAGAAGAAATGCAAAATCAAAGAGTTAATTTCTCCAAAATTGTACAGCCAGCAAATGGCAGAGTCTGGACCCCTAGTCTGTACTCTTTTTGTAAAAATAGTGTCTCTAATGTAAATTGGTCCTGTTCTGAATTTCAAAAAATTCAGGTAGCTGGGAAAATGCTTCACATCTGACAGGGAGTAATTTCAATTTCCCAGAAGGTCTGAGGACCTTCCGCAAGAACCGTAAGCTAGTTGTCCAGGAGCTAGTAGGACTTCAGACTGTATCTCATGGACTCACACTGGGCACTGGTCATTCATAAGAAAATTACCTACAACTATCAAGATGAGATGGAGGATTGCCAACAGGCACGTGAAAAGATGCTCAACATCGCTAATCATTAGAGAAATGCAATCAAAACCACAATGAGGCATCACCTCACACCAGTCAGAAAGGCCTCATCAAAAAGTCTACAAATAATAAATGCTGCGGAGGGTGTGGAGAAAAGGGAACCCTCCTGCACTGTTGGTGGGAATGTAAATTGATACAGCCACTATGGAGAACAGTATGGAGGTTCCTTAAAAAACTACAAATAGAACTACCATAAGACCCAGCAATCCCACTCCTGGGCACATATCTGGAGAAAACCATAATTTGAAAAGATACACACACGCCAATGTTCACTGCAGCACTATTTACAATAGCCAAGACATGGAAGCAACCTAAGTGTCCATCGACAGAAGAATGGATAAAGAAGATGTGGTATATATGTGTGTGTGTGTGTGTGTGTGTGTGTGTGTGTGTGTGTGTGTGTGTGTGTATACAATGAAATATTACTCAGCCATAAAAAAGAATGAAATAATACCATTTGCAGCAACATGGGTGGACCTAGAGATCATCATACTAAGTGAAGCCAGACAGAGACAAATATCCTATGATATCGCTTATATGTGGAATCTAAAAAATGAGACAAATTAACTTATTTACAAAACAGAAATAGACTCATAGACATAGAAAAGAAATATGATTGCCAAAGGGGAAAGAGGGGTAGGGATAAATTAGGAATTTGGGATTAAAATATACACACTACTATTTATAAAATAGGTAACCAACAAGGACCTACTGTATACCATAGGGAACTATACTCAATATCTTTTAATAACCTATAATGGAAAAGAATCTTAAAAAGAATATATATATATATATGCACGTGTGTGTGTAACTGAATCACTTTACTATAACCTGAAACTAATACAACATTGTAAATCAACTATGTTTCAATAAATTTTTTTTTAAAAAAAGAGGAGATGGAGGCTGCAGAAAAAGAGATGCAGCAAGTCACATAATCTGAGGAAAACACCAAAGAAAATCATCCAGAAAGACTGGTGTCAACAAATGATGAATTAACGTGGTAAAGTGGTGAGGAGATGCATGGACCAGATCAGAATGTGTGCACAGCTTTCTACAGACTTGAGACTCTTTTAAAAATGCTGCTGCCTCATTGCTACAGGAAAAATAGAACTCAAATCCTCCATGACCAGAAGGTCAGACTCCTAAGCCCGGGTGAAATTATAATAACGAAAATAAAAGATTTTATTATGCCGAATACTGTGTTAAAAATTTAATATACATGTATTACCAAAAATTTAATATACATGTATTACCTAAACTAATAAAAACCTAGTGAGGTCGATTGTTTCAGCAAATATGTTTTGATCTTTTAGGTACTTTTCTAGCTGATGAGGGTACAGTAGTGAACAAAGGGGACAGAACTCTCTTTCCTCTGCATTTTTGGAAATATTATTATTCCTGTACTATAGATGAGTAAACCAAGGCTTGCAGAAATCAAGTAACTCATCCAAATCACACAGCCACTCAATGGCAGAAGGCTTGGGTTTGAATCCAAATCTGTCTGACTCCAAAGCTCTAATGGAAGCCCCCAACTGTCTCTCGCTGTACTCAAAGCCCACTGCCAGGCATGTAGCTGTAAGATCCCACTCTTAATTATCCTACTTGCTGGAGCATTATACACATGGCCTTTATGGTCAGTTCTGGCCCTTGATCATATTGTCATTTACTATTTTCTAAAACTTTCATGGTTGTAAGACTTGCTCGCTCGCCTAAATTGAAAATTCCTAGAAGTTTGGGCAAGATAATATATTCCACAGCATTTCCCAGAGGGCTGGGTGCATTTCACACAGGTTTTAAGTACCTGTTAATCTGCCAGGGCACCATCGGGAATAAAAAAGTTGAATAAAATATTGCCCCTGCCATTCGAAGTCTTATAAGTTAGTGGATACTGTCATTAAAAAAATGACGGATGGAATTTTAGTTTCAGCAAATCCCATTTTTGAGAACTCATGAAAGACTTGTAAGTTTTCCAAAGACTCGAAAAAGACCAACACAATGTATGTTTTTAGAAAGCCAGAAAGATCAGGACTCAGAAAGTGAGAGATTAGTAACGACACCTAACTTGCCCATGATAAATATTCCCAAGATAAATCAAGAAAGAATAAATGGGGAGAAAAGTGATTATGTGTTGGGAAATTACCAATGTGGCTTTAAAAGGAACCCATCATGTCAGACCAATTCAATCCCCAAAAGGAAGATGAACCTTGTAAAAATGGTGAAGCAGTAAACATATTGTAGCTTGACTACAGTGGAGTTACTGATTCTGCCCCATAAATAAGCCAATCAAATCGAGCCTAGGAGACCACACGAGAAGGTGGGTGCACTCAGAGGAAGCCACACAAGAGGTGTTGGATAGGAATTAGTCTTGAGTACTGATTGTTTCTGGTTTCCATTGATGACGTGGGTGATAGGTGGGGATGGACTTATAAGCCATGAGGAGCCCCAAAAGTGCAGGGTGGGCACTCTCTGTTGGACAGGTCTGGAATTCTCCACAGCTCAGATTACTGAGAAAATCATTGAAAATGGGAACAGGTTGGATTTTAATAGAGAAGGCAACTTCTGATCTTTCTCCCTTTCTCTCTCGACTACTCCTGGGCGCCAAGTGTGAAGGGAGCCTTCACTTGAAGCCAGAGGCTCTGATGTGGGAGAAGGATTACCTAGCTTTGGGTTGTGAGCCGGTCCACTGGGACCTCAGTTTTCCCATCTGTGCAATGAGGGAGCCTCTGGCCTGCTGCACAAGCATTATGTCTTGTGTGGATTGGTTAATTAATGATCATTAGAGTCTTACAAGTGCAGAGCTTTGCATAAATGCTAAGTATTATTATGCTTCACGCAAAGGGAAAAGATCTTGACTTGGAAAGAAAATGGTAGGAAAAATTACAGGAGACAGAATGAGAAAACACAGGAGAGAAGCTATTAGCCAGTCTGTGGAGTAGGATTGCAAAGGCTTGAACATCATAAAACATCTGCGGTAATTTCCACTCTCCTCTGCTCCTGTAGTCGCCGTGTGGGAGGAAGCAGTCTGGTGTCTTTAAGTAAAGAATCGGGGAAAGGAATAAAGCAAGTGTTTGCCCTTGACAAGGTGGAGGAAATCTCTCAAAAGTCATACAGGTTTGGATGTTCTAAATGAAGAAGTTACTTAATCTACCTGGGGTATTGTAGCTATTACATAAACCAATGTAAACAAGCTTCCAAAATCCAGCTCCTAAGGATCGTTTGGACACATGGCAGACTGCTTCAAATTGACAGTTTCCTGGGCTGCCCTTGATTTCCAATTTGCTGACACTCAGTTCATCCCAAATTACTGGAGTCACCTGTTCAACAGCCAAAGCTGCCCTTTTGGGTTGGCCTCAGGAGTCTTGCCTGGAGCATAAAAAAGGCCACAGAGACAAATTCTAGATGTCCCAGTGCCATGGGGTGATGCCAGTTAAATAAAATGCATTGGTCTCAGTTAGATGGGGGAAGAGGCTCTGTGATGAAGTCTTTTCCTATTGGTGGTGGTCAATCAGCCCAGTCCCTAATGGGCCAAAGAGATGGGGGTGAGAGTTGTTTCCGAAGGCAATGCCACTAGCAAAAAGAAACACTATTTGCCCACTTTTTTCCTTCCTGGTTCCAACCACCTGCCATCTGAAGCCTCCCTCTAATAAATTAAAAGATCCTTGTCAAGTAGCTGGTTCTACTATTAACCAGACACTTGTCTCTCCAGGACTCCCTGGCAGGTCAAGACAACTGTCAGCCTCCTCCTCGGGATCCCAGGGTCACTTAGCTGTGCTCATCACCTCCCAGGAGGGAAGGGTGAGGAAAACAATGCCCTGAATTTGGCCAAGTGGCTCAGGAGAGGCCCAGTGATAACTGTGTGATCACGGTTGCAGTCCTTGGTGATGCCCCTCCCAGGTTACTCCAGGACATTGGTACCAGCCATGAAGGTGGAGTAGAGATGGCACAATTCCAGCCTTAAGTATTCCATCTGCAGCCCCACTGGACTTCTTACCTGCTTGCCTAACTCTGGAGACTTGAGAAACAGAGAAATAACTCTCTGTCCCAGGATCCCAGCTGTCACTAGGACAATGCAGTACAAATTAGCACATGCTCAGGACTCAACAGAAATCAGGACAGAAAAAACGAGACAGGCTGGATTCTGGGCTCCTTCTTTGAAATGTGACCTTTTCTCGGATACTTTCATGGGTCATGGGTATTTTTGTTTAGAAATGAACATACATCTTCCTCTGCTGAAGGAACAGAAAGGAGAAAGGAACAGTCAGGATGTCAGGAGGCAGGAATGGATGGGAACGTTACTCATATCCAGTCAGCAGCATTTCTTGGGAATCCTCATCACTTTCGAGCTCTAACTAGCCAGCTAAAGGAGTGGAAAATTACAACTATAGAAAGAAAAGGATATTTTCGAGAATGTGGACATCCTCCACTAAACTGGGAGGATGTCTCCAAAGCAGAGACCACTTAAAAAACATTTTTGGAGTCTGTCACAAGGCCTAGCACATAGTAGGTCTTCAATAGACGTTTGCTAATGAGCAAATGATTAGAGAGTAAACTATAAAATGCCCAGAAGTGTAGTATAGTAACCCAATATTTGCTTAAAATTATAAATGCGACATAAACAAATTCATCTTTAACAAATGTAAAGGTCCATGAAGTCCTCTCTTTCAGGAGTAAATTTCCACAGGGTCCCCTCGGTTGGCGAGAATGCAATTTGGAGCTAACAGTGGCTGCTTCTCTCTCCCCTCCTCATGTCAACTGCTCAGGAAATCAAAGATCTGTGCAGCTGCTGGGGCCGTCCTGAGCATAGCTCATGTTGGCTTAGGATTTAGGCTTATAGGATTAGACTGACGATCATAAACCTTGACCATTATAAAATCCTAAAATCACTATTAATTTTAAAAGGAGTATAAAACCTTGGGCGAAACCAATAACAAATGTATGCCAGCTCTAAGACCAAGACGAAGCCTAAATCCTGTCTAATATGGAGAAGGAGCTCAGCCTGGAGCGGCTTATTGGGTCAGGCTGAGGGGTCTCCCTCCCTGGGGAGCTGAAGGATGAGGACAAGGCTCATGGCTTCTGCCCAAAGTCAGGCACTGGCCGGGGTCAGCCCGAAAGTTCTCGGCTCTGCAACTTGAATGCAGAAGCCCTGGGAGAGCCCGCATCGACACTCCCAGGCAGAGGAATCTCCAGGGGAGAAGAGAGTAGGGACCACGGACAGCATCCTTGGAGGTGAGGTCTCTGTGGGACTCCTGAGTTATGGGTCTGGCATGGGTTACCTGCCTCTACAGGTGTGAAAGGCAGGCAGAACACAGAAGAAAAGCGTGCATTGGGGCTCTGAGGAAGGGGCTCAGGATCAAACAGGAAACCGTGCTTCCGGCAAGATGTAACGTGAATCTGCCCATGCAAACACACAGAGCAGCTGGCACTCAGAGCAAGACATGGGAATGAAGGGGAGGAGAGGCCTGTCTCATCTAGGGGTGTGTGATTTACAGCCGAAGTTCAAAGTGACGATAATACCATGTTTTTACTTTTTAAATTGTTTTATCCTATTTTTTCCAGCCCATAGGGAATGCACCTTGGTGTCAACAGAACCCCTTTGTCTTTGTAAGCTATTTTGAAGCAAAATATCAGTAAATTACTTCCCAAACCACCACACAACTAGATCATGCTGAGAAAATGGGCTTTGCAGGAATGCAGTAAATTGTTTCTGTCACAGAAGAAAATGCAACCAGGAGAAATCGTTATGGATGAGTCATTATGAGAAGGGCCAAAAAAATTAACCTTCATCGGTTTTCTTTGTCTTTGTGCATGCAAGGGTGGCGTGTGTGTATGTGCATGTGTTTATTTGAATTTACCAGCCACATTTAGGACTTTGAAGCTGGGGAGGTTTCAGCGGTAAGCAAGGCCAGCTCCTTCCCCAGCAGTGTGCAGGAGGGGGAGAAAGAAGAAAAATGACTTCAGAAGATGATATTCTGAGAAGGTGTTTAGCGTGATTGAAGGACAAGAGCCTCTGTGATTAGAGGAGGCGGGAGAAGAAAACTTTTAATTTAAAACAGTATTCAGTGTTGTGTTAAAGACCGAATATATCACCCTGAACTGTTGAAACCTAATCCCGATGTGATGCAATTTGGAGGCGGGGCCTTTGGGGGGCGATGAGGGATTTTAGTGCTCTTGTAAAAGAGACCTCAGGGACCTCCCTCCTCACCCCTTCCACATGTGAGGACACAGCGTCTCTGAATCAGACAGAGGGCCTGCTGGCACTCTGCTCTTGGACTCCCCAGCCTCCAGACTGAGAGAAATAATTTCTATTGTTTATAAGCCACTCGGTCTGTGATACTTTGTTTCAGCAGCCCAAACTGACTAAGACACTAAGGTTTAGGAAATAAAATAGTACCGGGTACAGGACTAAATGTTTTATATGCATTGTCTCTTTTAATTTCTCCAACAGAGAGGGAGAACTGGGCTGGTGCTTTTATTACCCCCATTTTACAGGTAAAGAAATTGAGGTTTAGAGCTGGTTGCCTTGTCCACAGCCCCACAGCAATGAAGTGGCTGGATGCGGATTCCTATCAAGGTGGTCTTATTTCAAGCCTAGGCTTTCGAGCTTGCTTCTCTATCTCCTCGGTGAGAGGGCTATGCCGTGTGTGGGTTACGATGGACAAAAGCCAGCTCTCTGGAGTCAAAGAACCTAATAGAAACTAAAAGATGCAGAGGAAGTTATTCTTACCCTCCAGGTGTGAATAAATATTTTCTTCATTGTCTGGAGGAGCCTCACGCAGCATCCTCTCCGAGCCCTCCAGCCCTGCGGGCAGGGCACAGGGACTCCATGGGGTTCCCTCCAAGGCTCTAAATCCAGCTACCTTAGCTCCAGCCCCTCCTCCCTTGGTGCAGATATAAAATCGATTTCCAATCACTTGATAATGATTCTTCCTGCCCCCTCTATGCAAACAATAGTACAGACAAATGCTCCACTACGGTGTTGAACATGCCCTAATGTGTGGTAATTTACTTCACATACGGAACTGGGGATGGGGTAACACCATGTGACAATAGATTTGACACAGGCTCTGTATGGCTTGATGAACACAGCTGCAAGGCAGGGGTTCTCTGTGCAGCGGTAATTGCTCAGTGGACCTGGCCAAGGGCCCCATTTCCAGGAATCGGTGCCCTGGGTGGACAAGGTACAGCTCAGAGGATTACCTTAGTGCCTGTCAGGGACCGTTTCATCTCCCGACCGACAGCAAGTCAGATCAGATCGGTTTACAAGTGACATGAATTTGAGGGCTCTGTCCTGCTGCAGGGATGGATCTCTGGCTGGAAGCTACCTGTGACATCAGCCAGGCCTAGGGACACCCTGAGGCAGGTGCAGGTCAATGCGGGCTGCCTGGGGCAAGCTGGGGAGGAAAGGGGGCTGCAAACAGTGGGCAGGTTGGGGGTTAGGACTGCAGGTGAGAGCTGTGTTCATGGCGCACCAACACCTGGAATCCAACCGAGAGCTTCTAAGAGCCCAGGGCAGCAGGAAACATCTGTATGCATGTTTCTGTCTAGTTTACAAAGAATTACAGCCACCATCGCATTTTGAGTTTTGGCATCCACCTCGCAAGGCAGGGATTCTTACCAACATAGAGTGAGAACTGGATTACTCATTCTCAGCTTGGGTTACTTAGCCACCTGAGAAGCTTTGAAAGAACAACGGAAACCCAAGACCCCTCCTCCCCACGCCTAACCCTTTTTAGTTGATCTGAGATGGGACATGGGTGCCAGTACCTTTTTTGTTTGTTTGTTACAAGGAAACTTTACCAATGGATACTGAAATTTCAATTTTATACAATTTTCTGGTGTCACAGGGTTTTTTTTTTCCAGACATTTAGCTGGGCTGTACAAAACAGACAGAAGGTTGGATTCGGCTCATGGGCTATAGTTGGCTAACCTTGTTTTAAAAGAAACCGTGTTTCCCTTCAACTTGCTAAAGTCCCTTCCTGCCTCCTATCCCCCATCCCGTCACGTGCCCTGTACCCCATCTGGCTCTAAACCCCCTCTACAGCCTCCCGGGAAGGACTTTCCTGCCCCAAGTACCCCACACGCTGATGTGCCAACCTTCACGCCCTCCTTTCCCACTCCCTACATAGACCTTCCCTGCTAATTTTTTTCTTTTTCTTTTTTTGGACAGATAAAAATTGTCTATATTTTTAAAATGTACAGTGTGTGTTGTGATACATGCATACATTGTGAAATGATCCTCCCCATCAAGTTAATTAACACATCCTTCACCTCGCATAGTTACCTTTTTTGTGTGTGATGAGAGCGCTTGAGATCTATTCTTTATTCTTTTAGCAAATTCCATGTATACATGGAAGTCCCCATGCTGTACATTAGGTCCTAAAATTCTGTCCCCTTGATCAATAGCCCATCTTCCCCCCATCCAGCCTCTAGGTGCCAGGATTTTTAAAATTTCCCCCAAGTGATTCTAGCCTATAACCAGGTTGAGAGCCACCAAATTAGACAAACATCTGTGGATGAATTGATTGAAGGGAAACACGTCAGACCTGGAGAGGAGCTAAAACGTAAATGAATAAATGTAAGGCAGAGGAGAAAAAGACTAAAAGCATGAGAACCCTTAAATCTGGTCTGGTCTGACAGACAAGGGCTGAGGGACACAGATAAAGTCCCCAAAGTCATGTGCAAGGCGAGCACATCCCATTTTCCCGGGGGACATGCCAGTGCCCCGGAGTGGTGCTTCCAGCCCTTGTGATTGAGGAAAGAAGAAAGAGCTGTTGGCTCAGATGCAGGGTATGCTGGTCCAAAGGGAGCGCAAACAGGCCTGAGGAAAAGACGTTCTCCGTCCTGGTTTCAGACTCCACAGATGTACTTAAAATGCTTGTTAGAAGGGTCCTCGGGCTTCCCTGGTGGCGCAGTGGTTGCGCGTCCGCCTGCCGATGCAGGGGAACCGGGTTCGCGCCCCGGTCCGGGAAGATCCCACATGCCGCGGAGCGGCTGGGCCCGTGAGCCGTGGCCGCTGGGCCCGCGCGTCCGGAGCCTGTGCTCCGCAACGGGAGGGGCCACGGCAGTGAGAGGCCCGCGTACCGCAAAAAATAAATAAATAAATAAATAAATAGAAGTGTCCTCCACTCCCAGGGGCCTTGTTTAGCAGGACACAGCCTCCTCTAATGAGCTATGAATTGTTTGGATACACTCATCTCCGGGTGAGAAAAATACACTGTGCCTGGTGTCCCAGAACTGGCAGCATCAGATGCAGGGGGATCCAGGCCACGCCTGCTCAAACCCTGATGCTCACAGGTGCAGACCTGCAGCAGGAAATGCAGGTTTGCTACCTGCCACTTGGAGGAGGAAATCATATCGTATCCTCAGGTTACTCCTGCGTGATTACCGGCTCCAGGATGATGTCAGAGAGCCACAGCCCTCAGGAGCAAGGGCGCCAGGGGAAGTGCTGACCTGCTGGGCCCTGAGGCCGCCGCCCTGCCCCGGGTCCTTTGTGTGCAGGCAGCTCAGGCCACCTCCCTGCCTCTCCAGTGCCACCGCTCCGTGGAATCACCCTTACCCCTCAGAGCAGAAGTGGGTTCTGTCCTCCAGCTAGGGAAGTCCATGGAGAGATTTTCCGTTCCAGAGAGAAGAAGAAGCCCTAGTTCTGTTCTGACATTCTTCCTGGTCAAGCTTGTCCCAGGTCCACGGTTCCTTTGGCAGGAGGCCCAGCCAGAGGGGAGCCCAGGACTTGGTAACGGGCTGCAGGTCAGTGCAGTGGTTCAGCGCGGAGCCCTGACAGTTGAGCTGACTGGAGCTCAAAGCCTGGCTGTATTGTGTGAAGCGGGGGACTCACGTTGCCTCCGAGGCTCAGTTTCCTCCCCTGTAAACCAGTGATCCAAATGGCAACTTGTCGGGGGTGTTGGAAGGGTACGAAGAAGAAATGTGTGCCAGTGCAGAAAGTGCTCTGCCCAGCGCCTGGCTGCTTGATGAATGGAAGCTGTTATCACCCTTCCTGGCTAAGGGAACCAGGGCCCTGACCCTATATTTTGCCCCTATTTCCAAGAGCAGAAAAAGCTCCATCGTAGTTTCCCCATCAGTAATGGTCAACTCCACGCCCTGGAGGGAGCCTGGCTGGACCTGGGCTTGAAAGGATGCCAAGGCACAGAAGTAGGAACAGAGATACTCTGAGACAACTGGCCTCCAGGGCTTGTGGAAGGCGGCCCCGCCTGTACACATGGGCTGGCCCTGCCTGTACACACGGGCTGGCCGCACCTGTACACATGGGCTGGCCCTGCCTGTACACACGGGCTGGCCCCGCCTGTACACAGGGGCTGGCCTCTGTGCCCAGGGTCCCTGTGGATGCAAAACTCCTGCTACTCCCTCCATCCATGGCACACATACACACACACACATGCATAGACACAGACATGCACACACATGTGCACACGTGTGCTCTCATACACAGACACACGCGCGCACACATCACACACATACAGTCATGTGTGCGCACATATGCACCCACAGCAGTCACTATTCCCTGCAGAGAGACCCATGATTATCAGGCACCGGAGCTTCCCTGGGGTTGGGGAGTGGGTCCTCCAAGGCCTCTGTGGCCCCTTCAGTGGCTGTAGAAATCTGCTTTCCCCTCGGCCTTCTTCTGCCAGCCACCTTCTCTCACAGAGTGATTATGCTCCTTTCTGTCAGGAACACTGAGTGTGGCAGGAAAATTGCCTTCAGCGATAGGAATTTAAGAAATGCTTTTCCTGAAAATAGTGCTCAAATTAATTAACTTGGAGGAAAGGATTGCTTTTTTTATTTTTATTTTTTTTTTTTGGTCTGGACTTAATTTATTTTTCTCCAAGAGTTTTTGTTGTGTGATAAGAGGTGAGGAGAGTGTTACCTCCTCGGACACCACCTGAGTCAGGGAGGCCTCGGCAAGGCGAGTCCAAGGAGACGCCGGAGAGAGGTGCAGCCTGGGGCTGTGCAGAGGGCAGGCTTGCTCTGTTGAAGATGCTGCTCAGCCAGGGGGCAGGATGGGTTTGGAGGCAGTGGTGGGTGTTGAAGTGGGTGGTGGGAGGAGGAAAAACCCATGTGGGAACATAAAACATGCACACAAAGGTGGGCATGCTCTGGCCTGGGGAATTCCACTTGTTTCTCTAAGCATCCCTTCCTTCATTTATACGAGGGGATAAGAGGGTTGGTTGTCACGAGGATCCAGTGAAGACCTGTGTGTTCAGCTCTCTGATTCCTGTGCAGCACCAAGAAGAAGGGTGGTCCAGGTAACAGCAGAGGCCAGAGGGTGGAAAACCCAGCTGATCAAGGCTGGTACCTCTGTCACTAGCTGGGGGATCTAGGGTCAGTAATTCAACTTCTCTGAGCCTTTAGTTCCTCATTGCAAAATGGGGATAAAAATAATCACATCACAGTATCATTGTGAAAAAAAATACAACTATTAGGAACTCAAGAGGACCTTCAAGATGGCAGAGGAGTAAGACGTGGAGATCACCTTCCTCCCCACAATTACATCAGAAATACATCTTCATGTGGAACAACTCCTACAGAACACCTACTGAACACTGGCAGAAGACCTCAGACTTCCCCAAAAGCAAGAAACTAACCATGTACCTGGCCGTGTGGCTGACAGGCTCTTGGTGCTCCAACCGGCTATCAGACCTGAGACTCTGAGGTGGGAGAGGCAAGTTCAGGACATTGGTCGACCAGAGACCTCCCGACACCATGTAATATCAATTGGCGAGAGCTCTCCCAGAGATCTCCGTCTCAATGCTAAACGCAGCTCCACTCAACAACCAGCAAGCTCCAGTGCTGGGCACCCCATGGCAAACAACTATGAAGACAGGAACACAACGCCACCCATCAGCAGAGAGGCTGCCTAAAATCATAATAAGTTCACAGACACCCCAAAACACACCACCAGACACAGTCCTGCCCACCAGAAAGACAAGATCCAGCCTCATCGACCAGAACACAGGCACCAGTCCCCTCCACCAGGAAGCCTACACAACACACTGAACCAACCTTCCCCTCTGGGAGCAGACACCAAAACAACAGGAACCACGAACCTGCAGCCTGTGGAAAGGAGACCCCCAAACAGTAAGTTAAGCAAAATGAGAAGACAGAGAAATACGCACCAGATGAAGGATCAAGGTAAAAACCCACCAGACCAAACAAATGAAGAGGAAATAGGCAGTCTACCTGAAAAAGAATTCAGAATAATGATAGTAAGGATGATACAAAATCTTGGAAATAAAATGGAGAAAATACAAGAAATGAGGACAGTCTCAGAGACCTCTGGAACAACATTAAACACACCAACATTCAAATTATAGGGGCCCCACAAGAAGAAGAGAAAAAGAAAGGGACTGAGAAAATATTTGAAGAGATTATAGTTGAAAAATTTCCTAATATGGAAAAGGAAATAGTCAATCAAGTCCAGGAAGCACAGAGAGTCCCATAAATCCAAGGAGAAACACAGCAAGGCACATATTAATCAAACTATAAAAATTAAATACAAAGAAAAAATATTTAAAGCAGCAAGGGAAAAGCAACAAATAACATACAAGGGAATCCCCAAACGGTTAACAGCTGACCTTTCAGCAGAAATACTGCAAGCCAGAAGGGAGTGGCAGGACATATTTAAAGTGATGAAAGGAAAAAACCTACAACCAAGATTACTCTAAATGGATTAAATGTTCCAACCAAAAGACATAGACTGACTGAATGGATACAAAAACAAGACTCATATATATATATTGTCTACAAGAGACCCACATCAGACCTACGGACAAATACAGACTCAAAGTGAGGGGATGGAAAAAGATATTCCATGCAACTGGAAATCAAAGGAGAGCTGGAGTAGCACTTCTCATATCAGACAAAATAGACTTTAAAATAAAGACTATTACAAGAGACAAAGAAGGATACTACATAATGATCAAGGGATGAATCCAAGAAGATATAACAATTGTAAATATTTATGGACCCAAAACAGGAGCATTTCAAAACATAAGGCAAATGCTAGCAGCCATAAAAAAGGAAATTGACAGTAACACAATCATAGTAGGGTACTTTAACACTGCACTTTCACCAATGGACAGATCAACCAAAATGAAAATAAATAAGGAAACACAGCTTTAAATGACACATTAAACAAGATGGACTTCATTGATATTTATAGGACATTCCATCCAAAAACAACAGAATACACTGTGTTGTCAGGTGCTCATGGAACATTCTCCAGGATAGATCATATCTTGGGTCACAAATCAAG
>NC_041229.1:3419086-3419571 GCF_002837175.3 Physeter macrocephalus
AGGCTAAACAATACACTACTAAATAACCAAGAGATCACTGAAGAACTCAAAGAGGAAATCAAAAAATACCTAGAAGCAAATGACAATGAAAACATGACGACCCAAAACCTATGGGATGCAGCAAAAGCAGTTCTAAGAGGGAAGGTTATAGCAATACAATCCTACCTCAAGAAACTAGAAACATCTCAAATAAACAACCTAACCTTACACCTACAGCAATTCGAGAAAGAAGAACAAAAAACCCCCAAAGTTAACAGAAGTTAACAAAGTTAAAGAAATCATAAAGATCAGATCAGAAAGAAATGAGAAAGAAATAAAGGGAATGATAGCAAAGATCAATAAAACTAAAAGCTGGTTCTTTGAGAAGATAAACAAAATTGATAAACCATTAGCCAGACTCATCAAGAAACAAAGGGAGAAGACTCAAATCAACAGAATTAGAAATGAAAAAGGAGAAGTAACAACTGACACTGCAGAAATACAAA
>NC_041229.1:3419844-3420766 GCF_002837175.3 Physeter macrocephalus
GGGAACATATGTATATGTATAACTGATTCACTTTGTTGTAAAGGAGAAACTAACACACTATTGTAAAACAGTTATACTCCAAGAAAGATGTTAAAAAAAAAAAAATAGAAATCTTCCAACAAACAAAAGCTCAGGACCAGATGGCTTCACAGGTGAATTCTATCAAACATTTACAGAAGATAACACCTATCCTTCTCAAACTCTTCCAAAATATAGCAGAGGGAGGAACACTCCCAAATACATTATACGAGGCCACCATCACCCTGATACCAGACAAAGATGTTACAAAAAAAGAAAACTACAGGCCAATATCACTGATGAACATAGATGCAAAAATCCTCAACAAAATACTAGCAAACAGAATCCAGCAGCACATTAAAAGGATCAAACACCGTGATCCAGTGGGGTTTATCCCAGGAATGCAAGGATTCAATATACACAAATCAATCAACGTGATACACCATATTGACAAATTGAAGGATATAAACCATATGATCATCTCAATAGATGCAGAAAAAGCTTTTGACAAAATTCAACACCCATTTATGATAAAAACTTTCCAGAAAGTAGGCTTAGAGGGAACTTACCTGAACATAATAAAAGCCATAAACGACAAACCCACAGCAAACATTGTTCTCAATGGTGAAAAACTGAAACCATTTCCGCTAAGATCAGGAACAAAACAAGGTTGCCCACTGTCACCATTATGATTCAACATAGTTTTGGAAGTTTGAGCCCCAGCAATCAGAGATGAAAAAGAAATAAAAGGAATCCAAATCAGAAAAGAAGTAAAGCTGTCACTGTTTGCAGATGACATGATACTATACATAGAGAATCCTAAAGATGCTACCAGAAAACTACTGGAGCTAATCAATGAATTTGGTAAAGTAGCAGGATACAAAATTAATGCACAGAAATCTCT
>NC_041229.1:3420912-3424915 GCF_002837175.3 Physeter macrocephalus
CCGAAAACTATAAGACACTGATGAAAGAAATTAAAGATGATACAAACAGATGGAGAGATATACCATGTTCTTGGTTTGGAAGAATCAACATTGTGAAAATGACTATACTACCCAAAGCAATCGACAGATTCAAGGCAATCCCTATCAAACTACCAATGGCATTTTGCACAGAACTAGAACAAAAAATTTCACAATTTGTATGGAAACACAAAAGACACCGAATAGCAAAGCAATCTTGAGAAAGAAAAACGGAGCTGGAGGAATCAGGCTCCCCATCTTCACACTATACTACAAATCTACAGTAATCAAGATAGTATGGTACTGGCACAAAAACAGAAATATAGATCAACGGAACAGGATAGAAAGCCCAGAGATCAACCCACGTACGAGGGTGGGAGGGAGACGCAAGTGGGAGGAGATATGGGGATATATGTATACGTATAGTTGATTCACTTTGTTATACAGCAGCAACTAACACAACAATGTAAAGCAATTATACTCCAATAAAGATGTTTTTAAAAATGTGTATTTATTCTTAATAACTGTCATTCTTTTTTTTTCTCATGAGCAATTTGATCCCAGTCAGACCAGAATGAAACCCCTAAAATATGAGGTAAAACAACACCCAGTTTCTGAGTCCCTTTCAGTTTAAGACGCTCAGATTAGTTCTGTAATCCACACTGGGTTTACACCTTTTTGATACCGACCTTTCCTGGGTCTTGACCCCAGCTTATACTCAAGAAATACAAGGGTGTTTCTTTTTTGTTTGTTTGCTTGTTTGTTTTTTGCGGCACGCGGGCCTCTCACTCCTGTGGCCTCTCCCGTTGCGGAGCACAGGCTCCGGACGCGCAGGCTCAGCGGCCACGGCTCACGGGCCCAGCCGCTCCGCGGCACGTGGGATCTTCCCGGACCGGGGCGCGAACCCGCGTCCCCTGCATCGGCAGGCGGACTCTCAACCACTGCGCCACCAGGGAAGCCCTACAAGGGTGTTTCTTATCCATCCCAGCCAGTGTTTCTTAACCTGGAGCACGTGGATGGACTTTTCAGGAATCATAATCCTGTGAAACTTAAACAAAATAGTACATTAAGTTCACGAGAGCAGCCCATCGATAGCTTTCACAGGGCGGGGACGAGAGCGATTTGTCATCCTCCCCAAAGAAATGAAGCCAAACTGACTACACCACACGGAACAGTGATGGCAAACCAATTTAAAATATGTAAAATTCCAAAGTCGATTTTTACATAGATAATCTTTTGATACTCCCTTTATATAATTTTAAAGACCTTTAAAGGTTAATTTGAAGAAACCCTTTAAGAAATCACTCTTCTTAAAGTAGAGGTCGGGCTTCCCTGGTGGCGCAGTGGTTGAGAGTCCGCCTGCCGATGCAGGGGACACGGGTTCGTGCCCCGGTCCGGGAGGATCCCACGTGCCGCGGAGCGGCTGGGCCCGTGAGCCGTGGCCGCTGAGCCTGCGCGTCCGGAGCCTGTGCTCCGCAATGGGAGAGGCCACAGCAGTGAGAGGCCCGCGTACCGAAAAAAAAACCAAAAAACAAACAAACAAACAATAAAGTAGAGGTCGACTCCATCTACCTACACTCAGATCTCTCTCATAAACATGAGCATGTGGGCGCACACACACACACACACACACACACACACACACACACACACACACACACACACACACAGTTGCACTGCCCCCGGCTCAATGTCCCCACCCCGGCCATGGCAGCTGCAAAGCACAGAGTTTGTGTCTGCAGTCTCCTGCCTCTCAGGAACCTGCAAGTCTTTCAAGGCGTCTCCCGGGCTCTGGCACTGCCCTAGGCTGGTTGTTCACAGTTGGCAGGTGAAGCAAAGGGCAGGAAAATATCTTGCCCTGAGAAGGGCAGCAAGGACAGTTCCACCAATCCTGACTACGAGACCATAATTAAGGGAGGAGGGCAAGAAGCAGGATGTAAACTGGGGCTGAGGGGTTTAAAGCATAAGAAGCTGACCCTCCCGGTGGGAGCTTTGCCAGGACACTGGGGTTTGCACCCAAGCATCTGTGGCGAGGCCCTGAGACCCCAGCTCCGTCAGAAGCAATGAGGCAGCACACAAACCTCGTTCTGAACATGTTCAGGCGCCTTGGCTGCCCTTCTTCTTTAGAAGAAAGGCCATGCTATGAGGTGTGCTCAGCATCATTTCCATGCAGAACGCAGGACGCCCTTGGTTGGACGTAGCCCTAGACCTTCGTTCAGTTATCACTACTGCTACTACTACTACTACAATATTTTTTATTTTATTTCCTGGATTGTTTCTGTGTTTATACAGTAAATGCCTAGTATAAGACCTAGGGAAGTGCATGCAAGAAAAGGGGGTACCTGACCACACTGTGATGTGGATAAATTAACCAAGGTTCAAACCTTGGAGGAGCAATTAAAGACAGGTGAAGAATGCAGACATAGAGATCAGACTTGTGGTTGCCAAGGGGAGGAGGGAAAGGAGAGGGATGGACTGGGAGTTTGGGATTAGCAGATCAACTATTACATGTAGAATGGATAAACAACAAGGTCCTACTGTATAGCACAAGGAACTATATCCAATCTCCTGGGGTAAACCATAATGGAAAAGAATATTTTAAAAATATTGTATATTTGTGTAAAACGGAGTCACTTTGCTGTACAGCAGAGATTTGCACAACATTGTAAATCAACTATACTTCAGTTAAAAAAAGACAGGTGAAGAACGGCTGATACTGACCTGGGCTTCTATTTCCTTGCTTCCCACCCAGGGTCCCGCACAGAACTTTCCATACACTGAGGGCACAAATACCTGAGTAACCTCACGGATCACTTACAATTTTTTCCTCACCCTTACCTCAAGAATAACGACAGCCTTTATTCATTTAAGCACTCAGAGTGCAGTCCAGGAGTGGCCTGCTTTAGAATCACCAAAGACCTTGTTGAAAATGCAGCTTCTTGGGCCCCTTCCCAGACACACTGAACCAGGATCTTTTGAGAGGAGGCCCAAGAACCTGCATTTTAATGAGCCCACCAAGTGAGCTGGATGTCTGAGAACCACTGACTTAGTCAAATGAATATTTGTCCATCAGCACCTTTAAGTCTGCTCCCAAAGCCTTTAGTAAATCATTTCAACCTCGGATGGAAACATCTCTAAACCAACGCTCGACAAAGCCCTTCTGACAGCTTTAGAATTGAGTATCAGAAGGTTTAAACAAATTAACTTTGAAGGTAACTTTTATTTGTACTTCTAGTCACTTCACTAAGACTATCGACCTGCAAGTTAGAGATGGTGACCCCAGAATGTTCTGGTGTCCATAACTCATCGTCCTATCTGACTTGGGCACATAGGCCCAAGAGATGCCCACTCACCAATGCTGTTGAATTTCCCTTGGCTTGTGACATTGTGGGCTGACTCTACCGGTCACTGCCCTTTTCTGGATAAAACTTATTATGGGAAGGATCCATTGGGATGGGAAAATGGGAGGAGATGGATGAAAAAAAGAGAAGAGGAAGGAAGGGAAGACGAGGCAGGGGCGGGAGGGAGAGGAAGGAGGGCTGGTTCTCCGGTTAGAATAATCCCCTGTTGTCTTTTTTTTTTTTAATTCTTTTTTTTTAAACATCTTTATTGGAGTATAATTGCTTTACAATGGTGTGTTAGTTTCTGCTTTAAAACCAAGCGAATCAGCTATACGTATACATTTATCCCCATATTTCCTCCCTCTTGCATCTCCCTCCCTCCCACCCTCCCTATCCCACCCCTCTAGGTGGTCATAAAGCACAGAGCTGATCTCCTTGTGCCATGCGGCTGCTTCCCACTAGCTATCTATTTTACATTTGGTAGTGTATATATGTCCATACTACTCTCTCACTTTGTCACAGCTTACCGTTCCCCCTCCCCGTGACCTCAGTTCATTCTCTACATCTGCGTCTTTATTCCTGTCCTGCCCCTAGGCTCTTCAGAACCATTTTTTTTTTTTAGATTCCATATATATGTGTTAGCA
>NC_041229.1:3425108-3432941 GCF_002837175.3 Physeter macrocephalus
TGTTTTTCTCTTTCTGACTTACTTCACACTGTATGACAGACTCTAGGACCATCCACCACACTACAAATAACTCAATTTTTTATTCCTTTTTATGGCTGAGTAATATTCCATTGTATATATGTGCCACATCTTCTTTATCCATTCATCTGTCAATGGACACTTAGGTTGCTTCCATGTCCTGGCTAATGTAAATACAGCTGCAATGAACATTGTGGTCCATGACTCTTTTTGAATTATGGTTTTCTCAGGGTATACGCCCAGTAGTGGGATTGCTGGGCTGCATGGTAGTTCTATTTTTAGTTTTTTAAGGAACCTGCCTACTGTTCTCCATAGCAGCTGTATCAATTTACATCCCCCCTGTTGTCTTGAAAGCATCCGGCATCGGCAGACATTTTGCTGGCGTGGGGACCAAAAAGACTGGCCCCGAGGAGCAAAAGGGAAAAATAAAGAAAGGTGACAAACAGGAGAAAAGAACAAAGAGAAATGCGAACTGACAATAGTAAAAAGAAGGCGAAGTACAAAGACTCCAGAGAAGTCAGGGTATTTTTACCTTTGCAAACACTTCATTTTACTACACTTAGTTAATCCTAACACAGGAACATAAATGTTTAAAGGGTGAAATAAAATGTACAGAAATAGTCATCCTCAACAAAAATGAGAACACATAAATTTAACATGAGGTTGTCATCACTCCCCTCCCAGCACACAGGATACAGCATCTCCATGTCAGGTCCCCCCTCAGGAACAAGGCCGTGGTAACGAGCTCTCTCCTGGCTCCAGCTAAAATCAATAAGTGAAACGCAAGAGGAAAGAGGGGGAAAATACTCCAAAGAGAGAAGGGACTGGGCGGAGTAAAAGAGCAAGAGTGACAGCAGAGGAGACAACTCTACTGTCTCCCTTTGGTGCCCTTCAGATCAGGAAGTTCTCTGACACGTCTAACTCAAATCTCTCCTGTAATTCCAGCCAATTTAACTTTTTCTTGGAACCAGCCCAATACGAGACTGTGACCATTTACTGGTTCAGAACGCTACAAATAAAAGAAAAATAATTAAATAGAGCTCCCCAGGCCTTGTTTGTGAAGTCTTGGGTCTGTCTGAAGCAGGGCCTGAGAAGACAGGGCAGAGGAGAAGCTGATGAATCTCTCCCCTTTGCTGACTATCAAACCATCTGGATTTCCTGTCTCCCTGCCCCAAGGCTTCTGCTGCAAGGAACTCTGCTTCTTCTGCCTCTGTGACTCGGTTCAGTCCTTGACCGAGCAGCTGAAGAATCCTCACACAACATCCTCGAGCTGACTCGCTCCCAGCCTGCCCCTTTCTGTGCTGTCTTGGCTCTGGTAACTGGGGATGCTGGGGCTGAGGAGAGGGTGCATCTTGCAGTCAGGCCCCTCTTGTGCTCTTGTCTCTGTGTTATCTGCCTTATCCTTGGGGGACTTACCCAGCCCCTGAGACCTAGGCCCTGTCACTGTGTCCCCCTCCATGGCGGGGCCTGCCCACATCTGTCCGACCACTCTAGAATGACAGCCCAGGTGGACTTCTATTACCTATTGACACCTCCCCAGTCGTTTTCTCCTCCCAATCCCACTCCCTCTTACTGGACTAGTGTGATGAACAGCTCTTCACCCCTGAAGGTTTCTCATGCATCTGAGCCCCCAAATTCATACCCTTCCCAGTCCACCTGCTATTGGGGCCTGCCTCTTGCTGGGCTGGGTCCTACTTGGCCAACCAAAGCACACAGGGAAGTTCACTGGGGTCTCTGTGTCTTTCAAGGACTCCATGGGAAGCAGTAAGTTCCACGTTGTGCCCCTGGTCTAGCTGCAGCTGCCTCAGTCTTCCCTAGATCCAAACCGCACTGCTTCTCCACCATCGAGTCTCATGCACCCTTATCCCTGGAACAAACCAGGCCAACCCCTGCCTTTTCAAAGCTCTCTAATCCTGAGAGGTCATAGAGTATAATATACAGACAGGCTAAATATTGACTCTATAACTGATCCCCCATGGAACTCTGGGCAACTCACTTAACCATCCTTGACTCCCTGTAAAGTGGGCCTACAATCTTCCCGAACTGGTGTAAAGGTTCAGTACAATTATGTGATGTTTTTATCACTAGGTCCAATGCAGAGATGCTGTTGAAGAAAGGCTGATGGATTGTTTCTGCCTCTCTTACATCCCCAGGTCTCTTCAATTGTTCTTTGGAAGCTTTATCATTGTAACAGAGACAGATTTCAACTAATGCCAAGCTCAGGGGAACTTTTGCTTTGTCAAGAATTCTGCCCAGGCTTCCGGCCCATCTCCAGGGCTCACCTGTGCTGGGTTCAGCCACGGCAACTCCTACGGCCCACTGGGCAAGGAACGCCATTCCTGCAGCAGGGAATCCTCATCATTTCATGCAGCTTGTAGTTCCCTCCGCCTTCTCCTTCAGTCTTCCAAGATTATAGGAGAGCATCCAAACTACGATTTCATCCATGCCCTGAATTCAGACCCAGTATGTTACGTAATGTGTTCAGGCTTCATTTGTGCCATTCCCGAGAATTTCTAGTATTCTAACCACATCCGTTACCCTTGATAATTACCAGACTAACAAAACTACACTGTGTGTTAATTGAGAAACTCCACGGACCTCCACGTGCAGCCTGATGCTACCTGCCACAGGTGGGAGAACACAGCTTGCCTTGACAAAGGCCTGGCCGTTCTTCTGCTTTTCGGGTTGTAGACAGATATCCATGGGCCTTATAATTGGACTACAGTAACCGTGAGGGGTCAAGATTAGTAGCCAAGAAGGTAGATTCACCTCTCACTAACCCTGCAGCGCACACGTGCTGCCCTCTGAGGGGCCACGGCTCCCGAGCCGCTCCTGACTATCCATAACTGCAGCATTAAGTGATAGATTTCAATTTGTAAATCCAGTTCTAAAGATTCTAAAGTCACTTCCAAGTTCCTCAGCAGAGTATAGTGATCAATTAATGGTGCTTATTTCGGTCACTTGACGGAGAGGGGCAGTATTTCATCAACAGCCCTGAGGGCCGGGAAGTCAGGCACTAACATCTGAAATCTGACCTCGCCCTGATTTTTTGGAGAATGTGGCAGCTCATACGATTACCAGGACCTGGTAAGTTGATTGTAAAATGGCCCCAATTCTTCCCCTTTCTTTATCCAGCATCCTATCGAGTGGAATCCATTCCTCCACCCCTAGAATCCGTTCTGGCCTCACAACTTGCCCATGGAACACAGCGAGAATGTCAATTCTGAGCCCAAGCCTAGAGGGGCCTTGCCACCTCTCCTGTGCCCTCTTGGAACAAGCCCAGGCTAATCCACTGGAGACTGAGAGACCCCCGTGGGCCACAGCTGGCCCAGTGTTCCTTGGTTTATGCCACTGGTCTTTGTGTGTGTTTGCTTGATTTCCTTACACAGCACTATTATAGATAATGGATAAAAAAGGGAGCAATAGATTACATCCTCATGAGACCTGCCATAACTACTGACCATGAACTTACAATTTTTTTACAAAGTTACTCTTCCCCCTGTTTGTCTAGCTGATTCAGTCCAAGGCTAGTGCTTTAGTGCTTCTCTAACTATCTGTGGGGAGGGAGCAGCTATTTTTTTAAACATGTTCTTTCATAGTTTTTAGCTTTTTATTTAAACTCTTTATAGATTAATAAGAAGTTGCAAAAAATCAAATAGTACAGGGAGGATCAGGTTTTGAGGCTTTGGTTCTTTTTCCAATCCTTTCTGGATTAAATGATTTTATAAAATACAACAGAAATGAATTACAAGGAAAATGAAAAAAACATTAAGACATATAAAGTACTAGCTTGAATTCTTTATTCGATTCCACAGAACGGGTAAAAAGTTATAGAAATGTTTATGAAAATTTCTATATGCTTATTTTCAGTTTGTATATGCATCTCATTGCAGACCAGTGACAAGCATTTCATGGCCTGGCACCAGTCCATGGACCACACCTAAGTAGCATCACTTTAAACCCTTCTGGAGATCTTCTGAGATGAGAAATGAAAACTAAGCTTGAGTGTAGCAGGGATAATTTTGGTCTCGATGATCCTATCACAGAGACAGTCTCCTGTAGAGGATATTTTTAAAATATCTTTTACCCTAAGTGCTATAAAAGAGTATTTTTGTGGTTTGCTAACCCTGGATGATGGGAAGAAAAATCATAAAGCATGCTTCAGCCTCTCTACAGGAATTTTCCTCTACTGACTATCACCACCACTGAAACAAATAAGCAAAAAGCACAAACAAAACCAAGGCCATACTGGTACTGAAGGGCAGACATTCCATAGGATTGGTTCCAAACAATGTGAATCAAAAAGAATTTATTACTGGTTAATCTGTCCCAACAGAAGACTGGTTTTTTGGATTGTTTTGTTGTTGTTGTTTTTTAATTCAGTAAACTTGTCTAAGTAAGAGAGACATGTTGACCCAATGAGAGTTAGACTCTAGTTTCCCCCAGCCCCTTTCCTGGATCTTGGGAGTGTGGTACATCCTGACAGACAAGTCCCCTGTTTCTGAGATAACTCAAGATGGAGATACAGTGAAAAACTAGATTTGTTCAAAAGGCAGAAATAGGAGAGGAATTATGAAAGTTTTGTCTGCAGATGAGGGCTACTGCAGTTTGTATAGTATCCGAATTCATTAAGATAATACCCTGACATCCACATCTACTCCACTGGCTCTCTCCAGGATGATAAACTAGCTCCACCAGCACCACAAGTCACGTCCCAGGTGAGGGAGAGTCTGGCATAATGGTAGTGGAGGAGCAGGTAATTTGTGCCATTTTTTTCTCTTTCCTTCCTTGTGCACTTGCCTAATAAATGGACTTCTATTCCCTAAGTGTTACAAAAAAGTATTTAATTTGGCTGGAGCATGCAGAATGATGAGAGAATGGCCAAGACCATCTGTAAAGTATTAAAATCTTAGCTCAGTTTCACCCTTCGGCAACACCTTTTTGCATACATTCCTACCTCTTTCCAGCCCATTTTCCTCTGAAAAGGCAAATCATGTTTTGCCTTAAATCACGATCATGTTTTAAAAGGATTCAACGGGCTTCCCTGGTGGCGCAGTGGTTGAGAGTCCGCCTGCTGATGCAGGGGACGCGGGTTCGTGCCCCGGTCCGGGAAGATCCCACATGAGGCGGAGTGGCTGGGCCCGTGAGCCGTGGCCGCTGAGCCTGCGCGTCCGGAGCCTGTGCTCCACAACGGGAGAGGCCACAGCAGTGAGAGGCGCGCGTACCGCAAAAAAAAAAAGGATTCAATGATTTCCCCGTGATCTTAGAATGAACTTCCAAGTCCTTAGAATGGTCTCCATGGTCCAGCATGATTGAACCCCAAATCAGCACCTCGTTGCCATATAACCACCCTCTCCCTCACTCTGGCTGCTGGACACTGGCTTTTTCTCTTTCCTCAAATGTAATCAAGCTCCTCCCCACTTCTGGACCTCCACATGCACTCCCACCCTGGCCCTTTTTCCTCTTAACTTCTCATCTTTCATTTCTCAGCCTTCAACTCCCAGAATAAATTAAACACCCCCAAAACATTAGTTCTGAGCACTTTAGGCTCCCCCCAACCCAGACACTACTCAGATACTTATGTGTATGACTCCTCTTTAGTACCTTTCTCTATCGCTGGATTGGAGCTCCATGAAGTCAGGGACCATGTACACCTTGACCATCTCTGAGTCTTCATCACTAGCAGTAGCACTGGTCATTCAATGTATTTCCGGGATGAATGCAAAGCCATTTCAGTGCCACTTCTACTCCCAGGTGTGAAAGCCCACAGCCTACACACTGTCACATTCTGCGTTCTAATGACAGAGGAAAAGTAGCACAAGACTATTTTTCTCTAGAATTTTAATTCAGATGAACTCAAACAGGAGTACATATTTTTTCCAGGACAAGAAAAAAATTATAAATAAAAAACAAGTTTTCTTGGAAAGCACGGCTAGATAAAAAAAAAAGCATGCTTTAACGTTGAACAGATGAACTTGAACCCTATAGGTTCTTGATAGACTCCTATATGTTAGGAGCAGTAAAGACAATCCATTATGGTAGTTTTTCTCCAATTCTGGAATCAGGGAGGTCTCCCTGTGGCTGTGGTTAAACTAATTAAGATGACTTTAGGAAAGTTGGTGCAAGGCACAGGAGAAAGGTGGTTCGCGCTGTTTTGACTTCACTGGACTCAAGCCTCAACTGTGACTCTAGCTACTCCTGCTCCCACCAGCTCTCCTTCAGCATCTCCCGGTTCAGGGGAAAGAGGGTGTATGTTATTGTGCTCAGTTGTTGAGAGAGAAAGAAAACAAAAATAATGGCAGACTGATGCTGCAGCTGTGTGGCTGACAGGGTCTTGGTGCCTTAGACGGGTGTCAGGCCTGAGCCTCTGAGGTGGGAGAACTGAGTTCAGGACACTGGACCAGCAGAGTCCTCCCAGCCCCACATAATATCAATCGGCGAGAGCTCTCCCGGAGATCTCTGTCTCAAGGCTAAGACCGAGATCCTCTCAACAATCAGCAAGCTCCAGTGCTGGATACCCCATTCCAAACAACAAGCAAGACAGGAACACAACCCCACCCACTAGCAGACAGGCTGCCTAAAATCATAATACGTTCACAGACACCCCAAAACACACCACCAGACACACTCCTGCCCACCAGAAAGACAAGATCCAGCCTCATCCACCAGAACACAGGCACCAGTAACCTCCACCAGGAAGCCTACACAACCCCCTGAACAAACCTTACCCACTGGGGACAGACACCAAAACCAACAGGAACTACGAACATGCAGCCTGTGAAAAGGAGACCCCAAACAAAGTAAGTTAAGTAAACTGAGAAGCCAGAGAAACACACAGCAGATGAAGGAGCAAGGTAAAAACCCACCAGACCAAACAAATGAAGAGGAAATAGGTAGTCTATCTGAAAAAGAATTCAGAGTAATGATAGTAAAGAAGGTCCAAAATTGTGGAAACACAATGGAGAAAATACAAGAAACATTTAACAAGGACCCAGAAGAACTAAAGAGCAAACAAACAATGATGAACTACCCAGTAAATGAAATTAAAAATTCTCTAGAATGAATCAATAGCAGAATAACTGAGGCAGAAAAACGGATAAGTGACCTGGAAGATAAAATAGAGGAAATAACTGCTGTAGAGCAGAATAAAGAAAAGAGAATGAAAAGAATTTAGGACAATCTCAGAGACCTCTGGGACATCATTAAACACACCAACATTCGAATTATAGAGGTCCCACAAAAAGAAGAGAAAAAGAAAGGGACTGAGAAAATATTTGAAGAGATTATAGTTTAAAACTTTCCTAATATGGAAGAGGAAATAGTCAATCAAGTCCAGAAAGCACAGAGAGTCCCATACAGGATAAATCCAAGGAGAAACATGGCAAGGCACATATTAATGAAACTATCAAAAATTAAATAAAAAGAAAAAACATTTAAAGCAGCAAGGGAAGAGCAACAAATAACAAACAAAGGAATCCCCATAAGGTTAACAGTTGATCTTTTAGCAAAACTCTGCAAGCCAGAAGGGACATATATAAAGTGATGAAAGGAAAAAACCTACAACCAAGATTACTCTACCCAGCAAGGATCTCATTCAGATTCGACAGAGAAATTAAAACCTTCAGAGACAAGCAAAAGCTAAGAGAATTCAGCACCACCATACAAGCTTTACAACAAATACTAAAGGAACTTCTCTAGGCAGGCAACACAAAAGAAGGAAAAGACATACAATAACAGACCCAAAACAGTTAAGAAAATGGTAATAGGAACATACATATCAATAATTACCTTAAATGTAAATGGATTAAATGCTCC
>NC_041229.1:3433263-3435868 GCF_002837175.3 Physeter macrocephalus
ACTTTAAAATAAAGACTATTACAAGAGACAGAGAAGGACACTATATAATAATCAAGGGATCAATCCAAGAAGAAGATATAACAATTGTAAATATTTATGCACCCAACGTAGGATCACCTCAATACATAAGGCAAATGCTAACAGCCATAAGAGGGGAAATTGACAGTAGCACAATCATAGTAGGGGACGTTAACACCCCACATTCACCAATGGACAGGTCAACCAAAATGAAAATAAATAAGGAAACACAAGCTTTAAATGACACATTAAACAAGATGGACTTCATTGATATTTATAGGACATTCCATACAAAAACAACAGAATACACTTTCTTCTCAAGTGCTCATGGAATAGTCTCCAGGATAGATCATATCTTGGGTCGCAAATCAAGCCTTGGTAAATTTAAGAAAATTGAAATCATATCAAGTATCTTTTCTGACCACAATGCTACGAAACTAGATATCAATTACAGGAAAACTGTAAAAATTACAAACATATGGAGGGTAAACAATACGTGACTAAATAACAAAGAGATCACTGAAGAAATCAAAGAGGAAAACAAAAATACCTAGAAACAAATGACAATGAAAACACGACAACCCAAAACCTATGGGATACAGCAAAAGCAGTTCTAAGAGGGAAGTTTATAGCAATACAATCTTACCTCAAGAAACTAGAAACATCTCAAATAAAAAACCTAACCTTACACCTAAAGCAATTCGAGAAAGAAGAACAAAAAAACCCCAAAGTTAGCAGAAGGAAAGAAATCATAAAGATCAGATCAGAAAGAAATGAAAAAGAAATGAAGGGAATGAGAGCAAAGATCAATAAAACTAAAAGCTGGTTCTTTGAGATGGTAAACAAAATTAATAAGCCTTAGCCAGACTCATCAAGAAAAAAGGGAGAAGACTCAAATCAACAGAATTAGAAATGAAAAAGGAGAAATAACAAGGGACGCTGCAGAAATACAAAGGATCATGAGAGATTACTACAAGCAACTATATAAATAAAATGGACAACCTGAAAAAAATGGACAAATTCCTAGAAAAGCACAACCTTCTGACACTGAACCAGGAAGAAATAGAAAATATGAAGAGACCAATCACAAGCACTGAAATTGAAACTGTGATTAAAAATCTTCCAAGAAACAAAAGCTCAGGACCAGATGGATACACAGGTGAATTCTATCAAACATTTAGAGAAGAGCTAAGACCTATCCTTCTCAAACTCTTCCAAAACATAGCAGAGAGAGGAACACTCCCATACACATTCTACGAGGCCACCATCACCCTGATACCAAAACCAGACAAAGATGTCACAAAAAAAGTAAAATAAAAACTCTCCAGAAAGTAGGCATAGAGGGAACCTACCTCAACATAATAAAGGCCATATATGACAAATCCACAGCCAACATTGTTCTCAATGGTGAAAAACTGAAACCATTTCCACTAAGATCAGGAACAAAACAAGGTTGCCCACTATTAGTCAATATAGTTTTGGAAGTTTTAGCTACAGCAATCAGAGAAGAAAAAGAAATAAAAGAAATGCAAATTGGAAAAGAATAAAACTTTCACTGTTTGCAGATGACATGATATTATACATAGGGAATCCTAAAGATTCTACCAGAAAACTACTAGAGCTAATCAATGAATTTGGTAAAGTAGCAGGATACAAAATTAATGCACAGGAATCTCTTGCATTCCTATACGCTAATGATGAAAAATCTGAAAGAGAAATTAAGGAAACCCTCCCATTTACCATTGCAGCAAAAGGAATAAAATACCTAGGAATAAAACTACCTAGGCAGAGAAAAGACCTGTATGCAGAAAACTATAGGACACTGATGAAAGAAACTAAGGATGATACAAGCAGATGGAGAGATATACCATGTTCTTGGATTGGAAGAATCAACATTGTGAAAATGACTATACTACCCAAAGCAAACAGATTCAAGGCAATCCTTATCAAAATACCAATGGCATTTTTCACAGAACTAGAACAAAAAATTTCACAATTTGTATGGAAACACAAAAGACCCCAAATAGCCAAAGCAATCTTGAGGAAGAAAAACGGAGTTAGAGGAATCAGACTCCCTGACTTCAGACTATACTACAAAGCTACAGTAATCAAGACAGTATGGTACTAGCTCAAAAACAGAAATATAGATCAATGGAACAGGATAGAAAGCCCAGAGATCAACCCACGCACATATGGTCACCTTATCTTTGATAAAGGAGGCATGAATATGCAATGGAGAAAAGACAGCCTTTTCAATAAGTGGTGCAGGGAAAGCTGGACAGCTACATGGAAAAGAACGAAATTAGAACACTCCCTAACACCACACACAAAAATAAACCCAAAATGGATTAAAGACCTAAATGTCATGCCAGACACTATATATCTCTTAGAGGAAAACTTAAGCAGAACACTCTATGACATAAATCACAGCAAGATCCTTTTTGACCCACCCCCTAGAGAAATGGAAATAAAAACGAAAATAAACAAATGGGACCTAATGAAATTTCAAAGCTTTTGCACAGCAAAGGAAACCATGAACAAGATGAAAAGACAACCCTCAGAATGGGAGAAAATATTTGCAAACGAA
>NC_041229.1:3436086-3438199 GCF_002837175.3 Physeter macrocephalus
GAAAGAAATGAAATTGAGTTATTTGTAGTGAGGTGGATGGACCTAGAGTCTGTCATACAGAGTGAAGTAAGTCAGAAAAAGAAAAACAAATACCATATGCTAACACATATATATGGAGTCTAAAAAAAAATGATTCTGAAGAACCTAGGGGCTGGACAGGAATAAAGATGCATATGTAGAGAATGGACTTGATGACACGGGGAGGGGGAAGGGTAAGCTGAGACGAAGTGAGAGAGTGGCATTGCATTAACATATATACACTACCAAATGTAAAATAGATAGCTAGCAGGAAGCAGCCGAATAGCACAGGGGGATCAGCTCAGTGCTTTTTGACCACCTAGAGGGGTGGGATAGGGAGGGTGAGAGGCAGACGCAAGAGGGAGGGGATATAGGGATCTATGTATTTGTATGGCTGATTCACTTTGTTATACAGCAGCAACTAACACAACAATGTAAAGCAATTATACTCCAATAAAGATGTTAAAAAAAAAAGATGACTTTCCTCTGGCCTCAGCTAATGGTTGCCAATGCGATTGCCAATAGCATCTTTCAAGGAAAAGAGTGCCTCCTACTCTGGTTGAGTGGGAAGGCATAGGAGTATATATGTGCCAGGCCATATATACTTTTAGGGTTATGTTCAGATAAAGTCGTATTCAACTCTCAAATACTCTGTCTTCAATACCAAGGGTTACCCAATTTCTAGGGAGTCCAAGATATCCCCAAAAAGCATGATAATAATCTTTTTTATCTGATCTGTGTAAGATTAGCTACCAATTACATAGGTCCCTCAATAATCCCCAAGAATAACTTGGAAACCATCTCACCCAGCTGTGCACCTTGCTGTCATTTTGGCTTCTCTGCTTGACAACCCTGGCCTTGACTTTTTAATAAAACTCTTGATAAACTATTTGTCAATAGTGTGCCCATCTGGAAAACGTCTGAACTATGCCTTATAGGGAAGCTCTAAAATGACTGTTTTTTAGATTCCATATATGTGCATTAGCATTCGGTATTTTTCTCTTTCTGACGTACTTCACTCTGTATGACAGACTCTAGGTCCATCCACCTCATTACAAATAACTCAATTTCATTTCTTTTAATGGCTGAATAATATTCCATTGTATACATGTGCCACGTTTTCTTTATCCATTCATCTATCTATGGACATTTAGGTTGCTTCCATGTCCTGGCTATTGTAAATAGTGCTGCAATGAACATTGTGGTATATGTATCTTTCAAAAAATGGTGCTGATGAACCTAGTGGCAGGGCAGGAATAAAGACACAGACATAGAGAACGGACTTGAGGACGCAGGGGTGAAGAGGAAACTGGGACGAAGTGAGAGAGTAGCATTGACATACATACACTACCAAATGTAAAATAGGTAGCTAGTGGAAAGCTGCTGCATAGCACAGGGAGATCAGCTTGATGCTTTGTGACAACCTAGAGGGGTGGGATAGGGAGGGTGGAGGGAGGCTCAAGAGGTAGGGGATGGGGAATATATGTATACATATAGCTGATTTGCTTTTTTGTACAGCAGAAACTAACACAACATTGTAAAGGAATTATACTACAATAAAGATGTTAAAAATAAATAAATAAAATAAAATGACTGTTTATCCAGTGTGTGGCTCCTTTTAGACACAGCCCAACAAAGTACCCTGACTGGTTGTCCAAAAAGATACTCTCTAAAATGCTTCTGATGTTTTGTCCATTCCTCCACTATTAAGTCCATGAGTATTAATTTCACATCCTGATTATTTTCAGTCCTATCTGCTTTACAGTGTTGAGGAACTAAAGACAAAGTGGAACAGAGATATTTATTCTTTCATCTACAACTTGAGTGGCTGCTCAATGTCTTTGTCAATAGAGGAATCCCTGGAGTCATGCTTCAAGCTTCAATTACTGGGCTTCATGTAGAACTCCTGCACACACACACACCACACCCTCACCCAGGAATATCCCTCCTCTGTTCCTCATAGCTGCAAGCCCTCCAGGATATACACCATCAATGTTTGTAAACCACTGTTTAAAAACAACAAAAAAACGGGCTTCCCTGGTGGCGCAGTGGTTGAGAATCCTCCTGCCAATGCAGGGGACACGGGTTCGTGCCC
>NC_041229.1:3438253-3497156 GCF_002837175.3 Physeter macrocephalus
GGGTTCGTGCCCCGGTCCGGGAAGATCCCACATGCCACGGAGTGGCTGGGCCCATGAGCCATGGCCGCTGAGCCTGTGCATCCGGAGCCTGTGCTCCACAACGGGAGAGGCCACAACAGTGAGAGGCCGGGGTACCACAAAAAAAAAAAAAAAAAAAAAAAAAAAAAACCCATAAAACTAAAACAACTAAAAAAAAAACACTGTTAATGTAGAGAAAACTGAGTACATGTCGAATTCATACTTACTACAATCATTTTAAGTTTTTATTAAAAATTATTTTGTTAAATGCTGGAGAGGGTGTGGAGAAAAGGGAACCCTCTTACACTGTTGGTGGAAGTGTAAATTGATACAGACACTATGGAGAGCAGTATGGAGGTCCCTTAAAAACCTAAAAATAGAATCACCATTTGACCCAGCAATCCCACTACTGGGCATATACCCTGAGAAATCCATAATTCAAAAAGACACATGCACCCCAATGTTCACTGTAGCATTATTTACAATAGCCAGGACATGGAAGCAACCTAAATGTCCATCGACAGATGAATGGATAAAGAAGATGTGGTACATATATACAATGGAATATTACTCAGCCATAAAAAGGAATTAAATTGGATCATTTGTAGAGACGTGGATGGACCTAGAGACTGTCATACAGAGTGAAATATATCAGAAAGAGAAAAACAAATATCGTATATTAACGCATATATGTGGAATCTACAAAAATGGTACAGAAGAAACTGTTTGCAAAGCAGAACTAGAGACACAGATGTAGAGAACAAACATATGGACACCAAGCAGGGAGGTGGGGGGGGGTCAGATGAATTGGGAGATTGGGATTGACATATATACACTAATATGTATGAAACATATAACTAATGAGAACCTGCTGTATAGCACAGGGAACTTTACTCAGTGCTCTTTGGTGACCTAAATGAGAAGGAAATCAAAAAAAGAGGGGATATATGTAAACATACAGCTGACTCACTTCGCTGTACAGCAGAAACTAACACAACATTGTAAAGCAACTATATACCAATTTAAAAAAAATCTATACCCCAATTTAAAAAAATTATTTTGTTCAACAAAATAATTACATTCCCGCCATGTAATAAAACTGGCCAGTGGTGTACAGACAAACATTTTGGCCAACTCATTTTAGTGAATATTAACAATTCCTCATTAAAAAGACCCTCATGTTATAACTACTATTTCTGTACAATCTCATAATAGTCAGTGAAAATAGCCTTTAAAACTGAAGACAAATAAAACCTATTTCAGGCAAACAAAAGCTGAAAGAATTTACTACCAGTATATCAGTCCTACAAGGAATATTGAAAGAAGTTATTTGGGCAGAAGAAAAATTGTAACAGATGGAACTATAGATATACACAAAGAAATAAAAAGTATTTTAAAATATTAATATTTCCTTTTTTCCTCATCTTTTAATTTCTCAAAAGATAAATGAATGTTCAAAGCAAAAAAAATAGTCACATATTATGGGATTTTATAATATATGTATATGTAAAATGTACAATCCAAATAGCACAAAGGATGAACAGGAGAATGTTAAGTGTTCTGTTGTAAGGATCTTACATTATATAAGATATGATGTAATATTGTTTCAAAACAGTCTATGATAAGTTAAGGGCATATTATAAACCCTAGAACAACCACTAAAAAATAAAAATTAAATTAAACAAAAGATGTAACTAATTAGCCAGTAGTGGACCTAAAATGGAATCATAGAAAATCCTTAATTAATCCAAAAAAGCCACAGAAAATGATGACATAAGATCAAAGAGCACATGAAACAAAAGGAAAACCAGTAGCAACATGGTAGACTTAAATCCAACCATATCAATAGTCACATTAAATATAAATGGTCTAAATGCATCAAATAAAAGGCAGAAATTGTCAGACTGAATACATGCACAAGACTCAACTACGTCTTGTCTACAAGAAACCTCTTTAAATATGAAGACACAGGTATGTATAAAAAAATGTTAAGCAAACATTAACAATAAGAAAGCTGGAGAGACTATTAATTTCAGATAATGTAGACTCCAGAACATGTGATATCACCGGGAATAAAGAGGGACATTTCAAAATAAAGAGCTAAGGAATTACAAATTTTCAAATCCAGCCCAATTAAAGAGAACTGCCTTATGGAACTGCCACTATCAAGCAACACAACTGAATAGAGTTGAGCCCCATTTAGGCTAGTTTGGACCAAATTTAAAGGACTTGCAAGTGGACTACATACTCCTTTCCTCTTCTAATTGCAACATACATATCTATGTTTGATCCTCTTTATCTAAGTCTGGGAGGACTGCCATTTAGCTACCTCAAGTTCCTTCTTCTCCTCTTTTTTATTTCAATTACAACCTCAGTCCAAGTCGTAGTTTAATACCTTGAGTTCCATGTTGTCCTGCATTCCTTCTATGTGTGCACCTGTGGAAGAACCTGCAAATTGTCCACCAATATCATTTGACCCTTCTTCCTTCAATAACAGAATTCCTGGTTCTTACCTGGGAACACTGGTACCCAGCTGAAGGCTGGTTTCCCAGCCTTGCTTGGCTATGTGGCCATGTGACTGAGGGCTGCCACTGCCTAGTTGTGCCTTGAAAGGAAAGGCATGTGTGTGTGTGTCCTAAGTTTCCGTCCACCTGTCTACTGGCTGAGAAGCACTTTTAATAAAAAGTGTGAGATTTTTAATTCTCATTTAAGCATTGCACTGAGTGGGTCTCTGTAATAGCAGCTTAGAATAAATCCCAACTAATATAGTACCTCTTTAATTTTCTTTGCCCAAGAAAATTTGGTAACTTTGCATGGTATCTCAAATTTCTTATGCAAGCCCTGTGTTATCCCGATTTAAAGCAAACAATTAGAAAGTGCTATCACTTTTTAACTGGGGACAAGGACTTTGAAAAGAGTAGCCAATCCCTACTTTAATGCTTGCTAACTTTGTCTATGATAGAATCAACGTATTTCTTAAAAAACAGGGCAGTTGACTGATAGTCTTTAAGAAAGTAGAGAGGTTCTATGGATAAATAGTAAATGCAGTTTTTCAGTAAGGGAAAACAATATACATATATAGATTCAAGTGTCAACCTGTGTGGCATGGGATATGCCCTCACCCTTCCAAACCTCTGCTGGTGTCTAATCAATGAAAGAAGAATAAGCATGCCTGCTCACTGTACTGTATAGGATTTCCTAATCACCTAATCATTTGCCTGATCCTAAACCAGCTTTTTCTGGGCTGCAGGCTTTCTGGGCTCTCAGTTTCAGCTGCTCCTATTTCCAGCACTTTCCATTTGTTCTCAGGATTTTCCTTTCAGTGGTCCTCATGGGGACACTGCTCCCCTCCAGTCTCTGGATGTTACGATTAGAATGATTAATGTGAAGAACTGGGTTTCAGAATATTCCGCAAAGCTGGTTCGAGTTCCTGCTGTAGAGTTATTTGAATCCTTGCAAATAGCCAGTGGTGCGTCCTGTCCAGCCTCTCAGCGCCTCTGTAGGCCTGGCCCTATCTAACCTCTGAAAAATCTCTTCTCAAGATAAACACTGTCTCAGAATTAAAACCAAGATTCTCAAGAGGAACTGTTTAGCTCCAACATGTTGCCTTACTTAACTTAAGCCATCCCTGGATGGAGAATAATAACCAGGGTTGTGTGGAGACCCATCATTTTGCTTTCTATAAAGCTGCTTTATCAGGAACAAGCCCCAGGGTGGCGTTACTTAATAGCAGAGATGCAGAGAGAGAAAGTGAGTTCACGATAAACTGATGCTGCACCTGGCTTCCTACAAGCAGTTGCAAGACAAGTAAAAGTCCTCTAATCTCACCAAGCAACCAGATTGATTCTGGTCGTTCATTAATAGTTTCTGGTCATTAATGGAGGAGTGAGAAAGAAAGTGGGAAAATGAGTGCATCATTGGTATCTACACCCTTAATAGAGATCAAGGAGCTCTTTCAAAGCTGCTCACAGCCCTGTAAGCCCACTGAGCCAGAGCGCCTGGTCCCTGGCCTGGAGCCAGGATCAACATCCAAGACCACAAGGAAGATGAAGGACCTCAGATAGGAAACCACGTGCCTTAGATTTGTCTACAAAGCACTCAAAACTCCAAATAAAGAAGGAAATCTGAGTTATCTACCCAGATATTTTGTTCACGCTTATCACATAGCCTTCCATCCAAATATTTGGCACCGTATAAACATATAGAGGTGACTCAAAGTTACCTACCAGCCAAAGAAGAAAAACCGGAAATGTGCCTGCAAAGGACATGAAATAACATTAAGTCAGTTTGATTTGGAGTGTAGGTGTTTCTAACTCAACTCGGAATTGGTAGAGGTCAAGCATATCTATCTAGCCTAGATGGTCCCCTGAATCTCTCTTTATTCCTGTACCTGTTATTGAATATGCTAATGGTCTGAAAAAATGAAGGACTCACCAAAAAGTGCATATTTTTGGTGCAGATATCTTGTTGTTTTATAGAACAGGTTATTGAAGGTTGTATACGAATTGATTCGATAGTAAAATACATGGGAATGGGCAGGTTTGCTTAGAGGAATAACAATCTTATAAAAAAATAACCAACTCTCAATATATTGAGTTTTCATATTAATTTTTATAGCGTTTCGTGCTTTCTTTAAACCTTCACAGCTATTTTCTGTTAGTGTGTGGTTCAGCCAAAGGCAAGCAAGGTGCTTTTCAGAGAGGCTTAGTTACAATTTCACAGCAACATTCTACCAGGCAACACTTTCCCTGAGCCCCATTTCCTTCTCTGTGGCCCCAGGCAACTTATGAGATTCCTTCATCAACTGCCCAAATAGGTGTCGACTATCTATTATAGACTAGACATTGAACTATTATCAGTGATATAATACATGCTCATATAAGAATGGTCCTTCATCTCACATGACCCAAGACATGTCATGGGGGTTGGGACGTGTGCTCTGGGGGGACCCAGGAAGTGGTAATCACCCAGACTTAAAAGGGGGGGGGGCAATAGAACGTAGATGAGTTGGGCTTACCCTGGGAAAGAGAAGGATATTATTCCAGCAGGACCAACAGCTGAGGTGACCCTGAGGGGACAGAGAGTGGTAGGTTTGAAGAACTCAAAGAAGTACGGCAGGAATTTAGTGAGGAAGTCATGGGGCAGCAGGACGTGAGGCCAGGTGTGCACAGAGGGGAACGAAGCTGCAAAACCCATAAGGAATGTACGGCTGGATTCCTTAGGTGGATTCAGATCATCCTAGAGACTTCTTCATAGAGGATTGACAGAGTGGGGTTTAGGAAAGCTCATTTTGACCGAAGATTGTGGCATCCATAGTGGGTGGGACAAGAACCAGAAGGTTAGGAGGGCTGTGAGGGAGACATTGTAGTAATCATGAAAATAAGCAATGTATGGGCCTAGGTGCACACAGCCTGCACCTTTTGCTGCCCATCCCCCAACCCCAGTACTCCTACAGCTTAGGGCCCAGCCCAGTGAATGAACCCTGGCATCAGACCCTTCCATGCTCCCACTCTCTAGACTTTGTTAGTGAAACAGCAATTTTTCTCAGTCATAAAAAGGTAAAGACAGTAATAACAACTGTGAAACTAAACCAGGTACGTTCTAAATCTCATGTGAAGTAGACACAATTTTTTCCTTGTAGGGAGGAAAGTGTGAGATAAATAGCAGAGAACTGGTAAATAATTCAGCCTATGACCTTGATGCTTATTGATTCCTGCAGCTGTTTATCTTTCTCTAGGCTACCCAGGGGGGAAAAAAAAACCCTCCAAAAAACAATTATCACTTAATTATAAAATTGCTTGGTTTGGGAAAGCCTTCTGGTTGGTTGCTGAGCACTCCAAGGGGGTAAGTTAATCTCTATAAACCACCCAGCCTGACTGAAGCTGCTGCTTAAAATTCCCAACCACCGCTTCATTACTTTCTGGTACGGATGAAAAACAAAAAGAGAAGACGCACCCCGTCTTCTCATTTTCAGATGCTTAGGATGTTCAGCCAATCAGGTGACTTAATGGCTGGCGATTTCTCACCTGGGGATTTGAACACCGACGGCTTCCAGCCGTGAGGGCACCAGATGTGGTCCACGGTGAGCCTGTGCTCCATGCTGGTAGCAGTGGTGGTGGTCAGGCCGGTGGTGATTACAGTTGCTGTGGTTGCCGTGGATACAGTAATACTTCAGGTTGGGCTGAAAAAGGGAAAAGGGAAAGGACACAAGTTTTTGTTTACACAGAAATAATTTCGTCTTCAACCTCAGTTTGGATGAAAGGTAGGGCCCTAAAGCCAGCCCTGGTTCTCCCCGGTCATTTCTTGGAGGGCAGAATTTCTCACCACTTGGTGTCAACAGCCACCCTGAATAGGAGGCTTCGCCGTGTCTGTGGGGAGGTTGAGAGGTTCAGCCAGCTGGGATATTGGAGTCAGAGCTGATAAACTCTTAGCCCAGCTTGCCCTATTCCTTTATATTTATTATCTTATCCCAGTGATCATTAAGATTTCTTGACTAGCCAACAAACAACCCTCTTAAAAATGGCCAAAGGACATGAATAGAAGATACACAGATGGCCAAAAATCACATGGAAAGGTAGTCAACATCACTCATCATTAAAAACATGCAAATCAGGGCTTCCCCGGTGGCGCAGGGGTTGGGAATCCGCCTGCCGATGCGGGGGACACGGGTTCGCGCCCCGGTCCGGGAAGATCCCACGTGCCGCGGAGCGGCTGGGCCCGTGAGCCATGGCCGCTGAGCCTGCGCGTCCGGAGCCTGTGCTCCGCAACGGGAGAAGCCACAACAGTGAGAGGCCCGCGTACCGCAAAAAAAAAAAAAAAAAAACATGCAAATCAAAACCACAATGAGACATACCTCACACCCAATGGGATGACTATTATAAAAGAAAGTCAAACGAAACAAACAAAGAAACAAAAACATAAAATACAAGTGTTGGCAAAGATGTGGAGGAATTGGAACTCTTGTGCCTCCTATGTGGGAATGTAAAGTGGTGTAGTTCCTGTGAAAAACAGTGTGAAGGTTTCTCAAGAAATTGAAAATATAGTCACCATATTTTCCATTCAGCAATTCTACTTCTGGACAAGAATTGAAGATGGGGTCGCAAACAGATATTCGTACACCTGTGTTCCAAGCAGCGTTATTCACAATAGCCAGAAGAAGGAGGCAACCCAGGTGTCCACTGACGGATGCATGGATAAATATATATGATGGAATATTATCCAGTGTTACAGAAGAAAGAAATTCTGGCACATATAACATGGACAAACCTTGGGGACATTATGCTAAGTGAAGAAAACCTGTCACAAAAAGATAAATACTGTATGATTCCATTTATCAGAGACCCCCCCAGAGCCATCAAATTCATAGAGACAGAAAGTAGAATGGTGGTTGCCTGGGGCTGCGGGGAGGGGGAATGGGGGAATTCTTGTTTAATGGGCAGAGTTTCTATTTTGTAAGATGAAAAGACGTCTGGAGATGGGTTACACAACAATGTGAATGCACTTAACACTCAACTGTACACTTAAAAATGGTTAAGATGTTATTCTATGTTACGTGTATTTTACCACAATTAAAACTGGAAATGAGTCATGGTCAGCAGAACAGACAGAACTGTGGAGCCCTATCTTGGCTCCACTTCCAAGTGTTGACTCCCAGGAAGCACTCAAACAAAACTCCTAACTGCTCTCATTGTCCCCCTGTTTCTAAAACGTGACGGGCAGTAGTACCTATTTCTTATCTCATTGAGGGGTGGGGACTGGGAGAGGGCATTAAGAGCAAAAAAGATGTCCAATGCGTCCTGGAGACCAGCCTCCTGCCTCTACCTGAACCGTGATGGAATAGAGCGGTTCACACATCACTGCCGGCAAAGGTGCCCGAGTACCTGTTTCTGTGGTAAACCATCCCGTCCCTTTCTGTGGCACTTGGCACACACATAACCACCCAGCATCATGTATAACCACCCAGCATCCTGGGGAGGGCTGCCGCTCTCCTGCCTGGTAACTGTGGGACGGAGACCTGGGGGGGGACTTGAGTCCACATCCTGTGACCTCGGGCCCAGAGCATGTGCTGTGCTCTCCACCTCCCGCCTTCCCTGTGATCGTTCCCCACGTGTGGAACGCCATGAGGTCTTTCCTCTACCCTTCCTTCACTCCTGCCCCTTCCCCAGGCCTCCCCTTCTCTGAGCCTCTCACAGAATCACGCCAGCACCCACTCTGACACCTCCTTCCTCCTGTCCCTTAAACCCCACCCCCGCCCCTCACAAACTCACTGGCTTCCCTGCAGCTCTTCAGACCCAGATGGCACACCCCACATCTGGGGCCAGGCCCTGATGCCTCCTCTCCTGGGAGGAGGTCTGGGTGACTTATCTACCCCCCACATACACACACCTGAAATTCTAGTCCATCCCTCCCACCTTCTCTGCAGATAGGGACCCACCAGGCCAGGCTGAGAGCTTTCAAGGACACAAGATGGGAAAGATGAGGTGAGGCCGATATGTGGTGGCTTTTAATGCAGGTCTAAGATGCTTGGACTTTAACCTCTAGGCACCAAAGACTTACTAACAGGAGAGTAACAGATCATACAGTATATTTTGTGAGCTCAAAATGACTGCAGGGTGCAGACAGGATGGGCCCAGGGGGAAGAGCTGGGAAGCAAACGGGGAAGTGGTTGGGGGGAACCCAGTGAATATGGAATCTTCTCACCTGCCCTGGATCCATTTCCCCTTCTCCTGGGAGCTGTGCTCGAATCTCCCTTTGGGAACCATTGCTCATCAGTTTCAAGCTCAGTGTTTTGGGCAGGGCTTATCCCACCTCCACTCCATTTCCAGGGACAGATATGTGACCCGGGCCTCACCAAGCAGAAGGGTCCCCTCCCCTGGCCACACAGGGTGGTTCAAAAATAAGCCGAGTCTCAAGTTGGTCCAGGGAGAATCAGCCCTTGTCCTCTTTCAGGAACCATTGGAAATGGAGCCTGCTCTTTGTACTGGGTTTGCAAACTGAAGGCTAAAGCCCAGAGAGGCTGGAGGCTATTTTGCCAACACTGTGGAGAAGGGAGTGAAACTGAACCAGAGGAAAGAAGAGCCGTGAGATGGGAGAGATTTCAGAGGTGGCTGAGCCCTGGATTCAGCCATGTCTGGCACATGCTCCGGAGAAAAACAAAACCAGAGTGAAGAGGCTAGAGGCTGCCAGAAGGGAAGGGGAAGGAGGGGGAGGAGGTGAGTTTGGATTTCTTTCTCATCTTACCCTTTTGCAAGCTCTCTTTCTAGCCTGGCTGGTCTACACTGAAGGCAGCAGAGAAGTGAGCGACGTGGGCGTCCAGGGGAAGAGCCCCCCAGGGACAGGAGAAGCGGGCAGCCCTTGTTCAGGGTGAGCTGGCGCAGGAGTGGCCAGGGGGCCAGTGTGGCTGGAGCCAAGTGAGTAGGAGGGGGAGTGACGGGCCGGGGTCAGGTTGTGTAAAGCTTTGTTGTCGCTTGATGAAGGGAACCTGGCCTCCGCTCTCAGAATGAATGGCAGCCATTAGAGCCCCGAGTCAAGGAATGGCAAGAGGCAACTGATGCTTAAAAGGGTCGCTCTGGTCACCTGTGTCTGAGGAGAGGGCAGGGGCGGGGAGGCAAACAGCAGAGCCGGACAGCAGCACCCCGTCTGCTCAGCCAGTGGGATCTGAGATTCTGTCTCCAGACTCGGCACCAGGCAAGCAGGAAAAAGTACCTGGAGGAGGACAGGGGCTACAGAAGTGATGGAGGGTATGCTGAGCAGGGCGGTCACGGAGGAGCAGCCACCAGAGGAGCAGGCAGGCAGGAGAAAGGGCTGGGGGCTCAGGTCCGGCCCCGGGGGGAGGGGCGCACAAGGAACAGCAGCGGTCACGTCTCCAGGGCGGGAAGGGCATGAAGCTGCAGCGGCAGGCGGGGCCGAGGCCTGACCCGGCGGGGGCGGCCGCGCCAGCCACGCACTCAGCTAAGGCCAGAGGCTGCCGTGTCCTCCAGCTGTTCCTGAGCTGCTGGGGGGAGGCTCCTGGGGGTGGGCGGAAGTCTGCACAGGGATTGTACAAGACTTCTAGAAAACTGCCCTGCTCCCCACCTGCCTTGGTCTTGTGGTCCAGCGGGGGCCCTGCACGTCCACTCAATAGTCACCACCCAGTGACTGTCTCTCCCAAGACCTGAAGGCAGACACTTCCTCCCTCCACCACCAACCTCCCAACTCCTTCCTTTTCTTTCTTCTCCCCAGGAAGTACCGAAAATCAGCCCAAGCTCAAATGTCCATTTGAAGGGACCTTGGCTGTCTTAGGGGGTTGGGAGGGCAGAGCTGTAAATTCCAGCTGTAAATATGAAGTCACAGTTGGTTCTGTAGCTACAGGCACCTCCACCAGGGTCAGGAGGCTTCTCCTGTATAGAGAAAAAGTCAGAAATTGACCTTGCTTCTAGCATTTACCAGGCATTCTCCAAGGAGGCCACTTCATCCTCCACAAGTTTTGTCTCTGCAAAAGACAGCATCTGGCCCAGTCTCCTCCCTCCCATCCCGCCATTGCTTGGCTGCTGCTCCCAGGCAGTCCTCTGTCTCTGGCTCCAGCTTTGAATTTGCACATCGCCTTCCCAGCTTCCTTGCTCACATCTGGACCCAGTCTTGTCTCAGGGTTTGGCATGCAGTGGGTGCCCAATAAATGTCGAACACTGGTGAATGACTGCGTCATTGCTCCGACGGCCAGTGCCATGTTCTTCATCACCACCTCACGTCTGCTCCCTGTCCTTCTCAGAAGAAGGCAAACCATAGCCCAGGAAGGCGTGTGAGAGACATTCTAGTCTCACAAACCCCTCACGGCTCCCGGCGGGGAGGAAGCTAGACTGTGGTCTCTCCTCTCCGCGTCTCTCGGCAAGTAGAGATCTGGCTTTGCCAAAGGCTTTGTGCTGACTGCTTTGGTGCTGCCGAAGTAGGCGACAGCCCCCGCATCCCAGCAAACAGGGCGGAACAAAGGCTACCGGTCTGGCCGGGAGGGGCTGGGCGTCCAGCAGCTGTTCTGCCGATGACTTCACCTCTGCGACCGTGGACATTTACTCACATTTTGAAATCTCAGTTTTCTCATCTGTAAACGATGGATTACGTGCAACCCCTGCTGATGGAGGATTTTAGGATGGGAAGTGAAGGAGCAGCTATCCCAGAGCAGATGACCGGTAGGATGCTTAGCATCTGAGACCAGTGTCCTGGCATCGGGGACACCTGGCTCCAGTCCTGGCCCCGCTGCCACTAACTGTGCGACATTGGATGTATCACTTAACCTTTCTGACCTTCCGATTTTCCTGTGTAAAATGGGAAGAGTAATAGCACCACACTCATAGGGCTGTGAATGGGATTAAATTAGTTAACGTACATTAATTTGACAAGGCATCGAACTACAGTAGAACCTCAATACATTAACATGCCTAGCGGGAAGTAGGAACTCCCTGGCGGCCCAGTGGTTAGGACTCCGCGCTTTCACTGCCGAGGGACCGGGTTCAGTCTCTGGTTTGGGAACTAAGATCCCCCAAGCCGCATGGTGCAGGCAAAAAATTTAAAAATTAAAAAAAAATAACATTCCTAGTGACCACATCAATAGTCTAGAGCAGGGCTATGTATGCAATAGAACCTTCTGAATGATCAGAGCTGCCCCGTATCTGGGCTAAAACAGTAGCCGCCAGCCACATGTGGCTACTGAGCAGTCTCAGTGTAGCTAATGTGACTGAGAAACTGAGTTTTTTATTTTACTTAATGTTAATTATTTTAAATCTAAACAGCCATTTTATTTAAATGTTATGTAGCTAGCAGCCCGTGCATCAGACAGAGCAGGTTTAGACATTAAGAACTACCAGAATTTCTGAAGGAGCGGCAAGGCATGGCACATCCAGACAATGGGATATTATTAACACTAAAAAGAAATGACCTATCAAGCCATGAGGAGACATGGGGGAACCTTAAGTGCATATTGTTACCGAGGGAAAGAAGCCTGCATACTGTATGATTCCAACTGCATGACTTTCTGAAAAAGGCAAAACTATGGGGACGATAAAAAATCAGTGGTACGGGCTTCCCTGGTGGCGCAGTGGTTGAGAGTCCGCCTGCCAGTGCAGGGGACACGGGTTCGTGCCCCGGTCCGGGAAGATCCCACATGCCGCGGAGCGGCTGAGCCCATGAGCCATGGCCGCTGAGCCTGTGCGTCCGGAGCCTGTGCTCTGCAACGGGAGAGGCCACAGCAGTGAGAGGCCCGCGTACCGCCAAAAAAAAAAAAAAAAAAAAAATCAGTGGTTGTCAGGGTCTGGGGGGGGAAGGATGAACAGGCAGAGTCCAGTGGGTCTCTAGGGAAGTGGAACTACTTTGCACGATGCTATGATGAGGATGCCTGTCATTATATGTTTGTCAAAACCCACAGAATGAGGGACACCAGGGTGAACCCTCGTGTGCAAACTGTGAATTTGGGGTGACCATGACGTGTCAGTGTAGGTCCATCAGCTGTAACAATGCACCTGTGTAGTGGGGGAAGTGGATAGTAGGGGGGGGCTTGAGTGTGGGGAGACGGGCATATGGGAAAACTCTGTATTTTCTGCTCAGTTTTGCTGTCAACCTAAAACTGCTCTAAAAAAGAAAGCCACTAAAAAAAAAATAAAAGAAGAGGGATGAGGAAATGCATGGAAGAAGTAGGATCTGAAGCGAGTTCTCAGGAATGGGTAGGGCATGGACAGCAGTGCCTGGCAGTGCTCAGGGGCTGGGAGTGGGGCAGGGGGTCAGAGAAGAGGGTTTTTAAGGGAGAAAATTGGGAGACAGGCTGCAAAGCACCTGGGGAAGACTGAATTCCAGGTTAAAGAGCCTAAAATGTATTCAGCAACCAACTGAGTCCCTGAAGATGTTCACACAGGGCTATGAGATACCAAAAAGTGTTTGAGAAATATTAATATCCCAAAGGAACATGCTATTTGGGACTTTAAGTTTCTTGAGGGTCAGGCCCATGTCTTTAAGTTAAATCTTGTGAGGCTCCTGCTATCACACCAGGAGCTCAGAAGTGCTTAAAACAATTTAATTCAAATAGATAGCTTAGCTCAGGATCATGCTGCTTTATAGGAATCTTCCATTACCAATGTGGTATCTCCCATATTGCCTGGAAAATTACAGGCTTTTAGGGACTCCTGCTTGATGGATTTGTCTAAATGTGTCTAAAAGGAGATGCACAATGTAGCCCCATCAGCACTGGGGACTCAGCATTCAGGATGCTTAAGTGTCAAGAAGAGATTTCCATTTGTGATCTCCCACAGCACACTATCTTCAAAGGTCCCCAGATTTATTATTGCATCAACAGATCGGAGAGCGGAGTTTGTATGAGATCAAACAAACACAAGTACTATGGGAAGGCTGGCAGGTGATAGTGTATAAGTTGCCGGATGGAAAATGTCAAAAGTTGACATCAAGCGGTGGGGGATTGGGAAGCACACAGAACTGAGAACAAATGGCCATGCCTTTCTGGGAGCCAATTCTTTATACAGTCTGGCTAATGCATGGCAAGAAACTTGGGGCTCAGAAACCCACTGAGACCCAGTGAATCCACTGACTCAGAGTATATCCTTTATTAAAAAATTATAAAAAGCATCTCTTAGTTTCTACACCTCTTCTCATTTCTGGTATCTTTTCCTCTCTTTCTCTCTCTCTCTCTCTCTCATACACACACACACCTACACACACACATACACACACACACACACAATCTTATATGCTTTCTTTTTCTCTACCCTGCATATATCCCCTTGTTCCTTTTACATTTCATTCTTTACATCTCCTTGAGCAATCTTTCAAGGGTATTGTCTCAATAGTTAGGACATCTTCCAAGGTAGCAAATTATGTACGCTCTGTCATTGCCAGAGCCTTGCAGACTCAGACTCAATACAAGAAAGAGAGTTGCCATGTCTCCTTAACCCCTGTTCTCATGAGCCGGGCCTTAGTCCTGAATCAGCTGTTGTGTGTTTCAATAAGAGAGTGACAAGCAGTTCTGGAACATTCAGCTTGGGGTCTGAAAGAAAGTATGTTCTTTATATACATCAGCTCACACCCTCACCTCGCCCCTTACCCAGGTGCCACTCAATGCCGTCTCCTGGGAGCGGGTCCTTCCCAACCACCGGGACCGAAAATAACCACCTGCCCTGGCTCTGTTTTAATTCCACAGCACTTTTCACTTTTTGACATCAGAATAAATATTTATTTCTCTGTAGATAGACTATATGCTCTGTTAAGATGCAAGTTCCATCACATGTGGAATCCTCAGCAGCGCCGTGAGGTAGGCACTATTAAGAACTACGTTTTCCAGGGACTTCCTTCCCTGGCGGTCCAGCAGTTAGGACTCTGCGCTTCCACTGCAGGGGGCGCGGGTTCGATCCCTGAACTAAGATCCCTCAAGGCGAGCTGCGTGGCCAAAAGAAAAAAAGAACCGCATTTTCCAGATGGAGACACTATTAACGTTACGGGGCAAGGGGCTTCACCAAGGTGGTGCAACCATGAATTACAGAGCAGAAACTGCAACCCAGGTCTGCCTTTGACTCCAGAGCCAGTGCTCCCAACCAGAGCCTCCAGGCAGTGGGCAATGGATTCTAGGTTATACGTTTATATCCAACGGGAGTCAGGCTTGAATGTGGCTTCAGTGTCAAAATGAAAAGGGCTTGAAAATCTACTTGCTCCCAACCTACCTTCCTTACTCTCTTCTCTCCTAGGGAGACATGCTAAAGAATAAACTAATTCTAAACTCCTGTAAAAACACCGACTACCAGAAATTCTCAGAATACAAGTTCTTCGAGGACAGAAACTACGTTAGCCCAGTTTAGGCAGCCAGAATAGGCAGCTCTCTGTACAGTGGCTCATATAGCATGGAGCCTAATCAACAATCTGTTTATTTTTATTCCCATGTTTCTAGGAGGTTCCCAGCTTCTCCAAAAATAGTAGCTGGTATGCTAGCAGAATCCAAGAAACGTCACTTTATTTCTCAAAATCAGATTTGATCTGCTGTGAGTTCCCAGCTACCAGGCTCAGTAATTTGGGGCCTCCTCTCTTTTTCCCTCCATGGACTCTTATGATGGCCCCAGTCTTGACTTTTCCTATTGCTACGGCCACCTACGAAGGTCACCGCCCAGCACCAGCCCTTGTCCTTGTCATCTGCCATCCATCTCTCGGGCTTTGAAGATGTTCCTCCGCTACAGTCTGCCTTGTAGAACCCAGGCCTCACACCTGGGACATGTCAAGGAGCGGGTCTCTCCTCTCACCTGTCCCTGGAGGGTTCCAACTCTAGCTCGGAACTCACAGCTCTCACCTCTGCAGCACTCATGAACCATCATGCCTTCCTCTCTGGGGACAAGGCCACACCATCCTCCTCAACAAAACTCTGCAAGCATCATCGTTCCTGTCTCTTCCTGGAGTTAGGGGGGAAGGGAAATACTAAATCCAGTTACTTTTAAAAAATCAATTCCACCCATTACCAATAGTCTGTGTATTAGATGCATGTTCTATTACAAAGTTTTCATCATTCCGTTCAGTCTGACCCTTTGGACTGTCAAGCTGGCACTACATTTGGCTCACAAATAAATCTGCTGGAGCTGAGGAAGAGGAAAACTTTCTTCTTCCCTCGGATAACATGAGGCACAGGATTTCTCCCGGGGTCCTGTCACACAGGCTGGTTCCCCTTGGTGGCTGGAAACACGCCCCACCCCGACCCGACCAAGAGAAAGCAGAGAAAGCAGAGCCCAAGGGGGAAAGGGTCCCGGGCAGGGCTGCTGAGCTGTGCTCCATCCAGCACTGGCTAATCCAGGGGCACCACTGGCTCTCCTCACAAGTTATTAACAGCCCAACAGACTCCAAACCTTCTGCTCCTAACACATTTCTGACACCTTTCCTAATCCACAGTTGTGTCAAAAGGCATTTGCAGCTGTGAAGAAAGGTGGGTGGACAGGCTAAATAAATTAATAAATAAAGAGTTTACATAAATTGCTCAGCTCAGCTCAGCACAGCTTGAATCCTTACCATGACCCGTCTTGGAATAAAGCATCCTAAGGAGGTTTCTTGTTCCTCCCTGCCCTCAGGCAGAACATACTGCTAAGTCGGTCAGTTAGTAGATCCAGTGATAGAGCACCTACTGTATGCAAAGGATCACCTTGGTGTTGGTGAAGAGATAAGTAATTAACTGGGAAGACAAAGACCCCTTGGGATGCCCCGAACCCAACAGCAACCCAATAGCAACATTCTTAAACCTTCTGAACAAGTAAAATGCACCATGAATAATAAACAATGAGCATGTGTCAGAGGGGGACTTCAAATCCAGCAAAGGCAGAAGACACTCCCTTTGCTTTAATCCTGACATCTACTGTGTTTTCCAGCCTCACTCCCTCTGGTTTTCAAGCATTCAAGTGGTGGAAGAGATTGAACATTGAGAGCTCAGTCACTCGATACAATACTTCACAGAGGAATAATAAAAAATAACTGATCCCTCCCAAAATGGCTTACTAGTTTCTTAAGATCCGGATGAGTGTTTCTGATCAATTTTAAGGTTTGAATATGATCTAAGTTAGGGTGTCCAAAAGGAGAAGGTAAATGATTGGGCTGAACCATCAATGAATAATGGGTACAGCCAGCCAAGTATCGGACAAACATTTATTGAGTATTTCTTCCATCTTTTCTATGTCAGGCATTGTGCTAGGCACTGAGGGTAAAGTGATGACTAAGATAAATTCCCTGCCCTTGAGACACTCACAGGCTAGTGAAGGAGACAGGGAAATTAGCAAGTAACTTTCTGACTTAGGATGTCACCATGGCCTGCTTGGGTTACTGCAGAAGGCAAAAGGAGTAGACAAAGGAGGAGAGCGTTAAAGAAGAGTTCTAGAAAGAAGAGACCCTTGAGCTGAGTCTTCAAAAACAAGAAGAAATTAACCAGCTACAGAAAAATGGGAAGGATGTTCCAGGCAAAGTGTACAGCAGGTACAAAAGTTTATAGAGAAACGAAGACAGCAAGAGCATTTGGAGAATTTCCACTGGTTCTGTGTGATTGAAATATAAGCTTGGTACAGGAGTGGCAAACGATAGGTCTAACTCATATTCAGAAAATCCTGTGAGTCATGTCAAGTAATTTAAATTTTATCCTGAGGTTTGAGAAGGAGCCTTTGCAGCACTGAAAGAGGAGAGGGACGGGCAGATTCACACTATGGAAATATCAGCCTCACGTAAATATAGAGGAGACACTGGCTAAATAGATAAGGTGGAGACTGGAGTCGGGGAACCCTGTTTAGGGACTGTTCAAAAATTTCAGGTAAGAACAGGTAAGGCCCTAAATTGAAAAATAGCCATAAATATCAATGACGAACATTTAGAAGTGTTTGATTCTTACGCGTGGTTTCTTCAGTGATAATGAACCACACAGCACACCACCAGTGGTGCTAATTTCACCATAATAAAAGTATTATTACACGTACTAAAATAGTAAACTCATCTGGAAACCTAACCAATGAACACGGTATTTTCTTCTTAGGTTCCCAATATCAGCAGGAAAGGATGTTGCTTTGCTTTCACCTACAAAGTCTCCTACTTCTACTTTAAATAGGAGCTGGTAGAGAAAGGCACTTACTTTCCAGTGAATTTGAGCCTGGTGGGTTTCTTCGTACTGAGATGTGAACTGGCTTCACATATTGTTCCTTCTCTGTGTCTCCTCTTCCGCTCTCTCCCCTCCCCGCTGCAGACCAAGATTTCACTTGAGCTGAAGGATGGATGGACTCTCCCATCTTGGAATCTCTGGTGTGGCTGAAGCTAAGAAGAGAGGAGAGGGACAGGAGGTCTTCCAGATGTTCATAGAGTCACGTCCAAGGTCATTGGACAGTGGAAGGGCATTCCTATCAGGTCTCTGCATGTTTTCCCTGAACAGAGACTGTCCTCAGTCAGGAGACTTGGCATGGACTCCACTCCCGTGGAAGCTGGTGGAACACAGAGACCAGACCTTGGAATCAGACAGATCTGGTGTCTAGTTCCAGCCTGGCTTCTTGTCTCAAATAAGGGAGAAAGGCCTGTGTGTAGTGAGAATTACAGGAGAGAATGAGGGAGAAGTGCCCAGCACAGACTCAGAGTTTCTCAACCAGGGCTGATTCTGCCCCCAGAGGATATTTGGTGATATCTGGAAACATTTGGGGTTGTCACAACTGGGTTGGGGGAAGCAGATACAAATGGCATCTGGTAGGTAGGGACCAGGGCTGCTACTAAACATCCTACAACGCACAGGACAGCTCCCGCAACCAAGAATTATCCTGCCCCAAATGCCAAAGCTGCCGAGGTTGAGAAACTCTTGTCTCTCTCAATACGTGTTCCTTGTAGCCCCTCTCCCCAATTCTCCTATGATCCCCGCCCGCCGACATACACATGAAAAGCAATACCTCCTGTGGACTGCCCACCTCCCCTTTCTCTGGAGCCCATTACCCCTTTGGGAGCACAGAGGTGGGGAGACTTCTCTCTCTGTCCCTCTCCGAGCCACATTTAACTAGCCTTCAGTGAAAAGAAGGGCCCAGAAGCCCCAAAGAAATAGAGGGAATTTTATTCCCAAAGTGCTGACCATTTGTGCCAGAAGTCACGTTGGTTAACTACTACTCCTTGACCTTTCATTTCACGCACTCATTTAAGCCACCAGTATTTATTTTTTCCAGAGCTGAAAGCCTCGTGGAAGCCAACCGGCGAAGGGCCTCAAACCCCACCCCTGAGTCCTCCCTGAGACAGAAAGTGGAGGGAGCAGACTGGTTTCTCCTGAAGGCTATTCTCCCACCTGCCATTGCCCCTCCAGCAACTGTGACCTTGACCTCGACCTTACCTACGCACACCAAGCCCTCCCGCAGAGCTAGGCTCAAGATGGGTGTGGCGGCGTGAGAGGGGTTCTCAGAGAAAGCACTGCGGGGTCAGCCTGGGGCCAGGGGAGGCTTCTGGAAGAAGTGATCTCTGAGGAGACAAGTTCTAAGATTGAGTGGAAATTGTCCAGGTGACAAGGAACTGGGGGAGAAGGATGTCGTGTGAGGGAACAGCGGGGCCTGAAACAGCGTGGGAGGGGCTGAGAGCCACACTAGAACACAGGAGAGAGAAGGTAGAGAGGAAGGAGCCCAGAGAGATGGGGGGAGGAGTGGAGACCTTTAGACCTTTAGACCTTTAGACTTGATCCTGTGGGCATGCAGAGGCCCCGAGGGCTTTCAATTTGGTAATGAAATGATCAGATGCACATTTAAGCTGGGTCATTCAGGCGGCTATCGAGGCCTCAGGGGGAGTTGTAGGGAGAGACTTGAAACATTGCTTTGTTTTAAACTGAAATTTGAAAGCCTCTGAAATTTATTGGCAATACATGGGGCTAGTTGTGTGTGAATCACCGTCCACAAATTTAGGTGTATATAAGAAATACATCATTTTATAAGTCACCTTAATTTCTCTTTCAAGTTCCCTATGTGACCAGGTTCTAAAAAAAACTTCCACCGCAATCTTTTTGAGAGACTCCCTCCCACAGACCTGGGGAGGTTTGGGGAGTCCTTCAGCAGTTCCAGGCCATCTCTCCATGCCAGTTACTTCTGGATCCTGTGGTCCTGGCCAGTGCTCGTGACCTGTCTATTTAGGGAGGAAAGGGAGAGGAGAGATAAAAGGGAGAAATCACAGTTAAGACCAGAAGCGGCTTATTCCCTCACAATGGGTTTTTAAAAATCATATAGAGGTACGTATCTGCGGAGGGGACGCCAGTGCTTTATGTAAGAAGTTATGGGAACTTGAAGTAGGAGAGACAGAGGAGGGATAAAAGAAGGGGATTCAAGAAAATGTAAGAAGTAAAATCAATAAGAGCTGGTGACTGATGGGAGGTGGAGGGTAAGGGAGAGGGCTCTGGGCCCCTGGACCAATGACAAATGGCACCCACTGAGCTAGAAGTCACAGCAGGAGCAGGAGTGGGGGAGTCGGGGACAGAGATCACCTGGGGACAGTCCAGTTCCAGGGGCCATCCCATCTGCTAGGCTGCAGCTCAGGCCGGCGGTCTTGAAGCTGGTGGCCCACGGCTTTGCCCCCTCTGCCCAGCAGGACCCCAGGTCCACCTTCACTTGCCTCTTTCTCTGGCCCAGATTCTCCCATCTCCGTGCCCCCCAAACATGTGTTTATTCTCCTACCGATTCAATTGCATTATCTTCTGTCAGTGTTTCATGCCCGTCTGTGTTTTCCCTCTACATACAGATTATTCTGCTTTAGCCTACAGGTCCCAACACGGCAGAGCTGCCTGTCCGCTGGGCACTGGAGAAGGCGCCCCAGTGCGTGAGACGGGGTGCAGGGACCTCGCGTCAGTGCCGGCTGGGTTACATACCAGCTATATCACAAGCTGTCTTAGTATCCTCTCCCTTGTTTGTAAAATGAGGACAGTGATACCTACTCTGACCAAAAACCAGGGGTGTTAGGTGATCAGATGGCATAAGGTATGGAAAAGCATTCTTTAAACGGGATACGGTGTTCAAATGTAAATTATCAAGTCACCCTTACGTGACACCTTCTGTGCTTGTCTGTCCTGCCCCCATCTTTCTCCTCCGTAGCAATCCCTCACCCTGTAAATCTAAGCTGAGAAAACCGCCTCGGGAAGGCAGGTGTGTGTGGGAAGGCGTGGAGCTGAAGGGACGTGAGGAAGAGGAGTGAGGGCGTGGGTCAGGGGTCCCTGCTGCTGACCCCCGATCTCAGCCGGAGCCGGCAGTCACAGCCAGAGCCCGCAGTCACAGCCAGAGCCCGCAGGCTCCAGGCTCAGATGCTGCACAGTGGACTTTTTTTTTTTTCCTTTTTCACTCTTGGCAATCTGTTAGAAATGGCGCCTGCTTATCCGCGCTCCAAGCCCGACAAAACACAGCTTTCATCATTTGATGGTGTACATGTACAGCCATGCACAGGCACAGAAATCAATGCGCATTGATTCCTAAGCTAGGAATTCATAAACTTCTTTAAGGTCACGAATTGATTTTTCACTTTTGGTAAAAAAAAATGTGAGACTCCAGACCTTTCTCTTCATTTGTGCTGGCTTTCTCATCTACAGGGGACACACGGGGCTGCACACGGGCCCTCCCTCACCTGTGTGAGCCCGGCCTTCCCCTCCTCGGGGCCGCCAGGAGGGACAAGCACCCAGATACGGAGAGAGGGGCACACATACTTAAACACTCCTCCAGCTACATCAAAGCCTCCTCGAAGTGGCCTAATCTCCTGGATTAGTCAAATGACGGGACAAATGCATTTGAAGGATGACACCCCCAAAATGAGAGCGTGTTTGAAACAGACATTTGACAAATCGGAGCTGGGCAGTGGGGACGGGAGGTGAGCGGGGCGGCAGAGGGCTTGATTTCAGAGTGAAGGCGGGGCTCAGATCAGCACCCCACCCCTAGGATGACTCTGCCGAGGACACCACGTGGTGAGTGGGGCGGACGCCTTAGCTAGTGTCCAAAGTGGGTACCAGCTCCTTTACCAGGGGAGCCTCCTCATCATCTGAACCTCAGTTTACCCACATCTGAAAAAATGGAGAAAATATCTACCTTGTGAAGTGGTGAAGACGAAATATGATGTTATTGTAAAAGCATTGTTTAGACTGCAAAGTATCAGATGAGTATGAGATAGTCCAGTGCCCCAAATCTTCCCCACTTATGTTTAGAATCAAAAAGTTTTAAAGAAATTCATGAATGTTATGACTGATGGGGTCACCGTGGATCCCTTCTTTCTTTCTTCCCTTTTTAAAAAAATTTTATTTTATCGTGGTAAGAGCACTTAACGTGAGACCTCCCTTTTTACAGATGTTTAAGTGCACAGTACAGTCTTGTTAACCTACAGGCACAATGTCATCTGCAGGCAGATCTCTCGAATTTACTCACTCTGCACAACTGAAACGTTATACCTGTTGAACAACTCCTTTTTCCCCTCCCCCCAGCCCCAGGCCACCGCCCTGGCCCTTCTAGTCTGTGCTTCTAGGAGATGGACTATTTTATTTTATCTTTAATTTATTTTATTGATGTATAGTTGATTTACAATGTTGTGTTAATTCCTGCTGTACAGCAAAGCGATTCAGGTATGCATATATGCCTACATTCTTTTTCATATTCTTTTCCATTATAGTTTATCACAGGATACTGAACATACTATTTCAGATAACTCATATAGGTGGAATTGTAGAACTATTATATGATCCAAAAACCTCACCTCTGGGTATTTATCCAAAAGAATTGAGGTCAGGATCTTGAAGAAATACCTGCACCCCCATGTTCACCGCAGCGTTATTCACAACAGCCAAGATGTGGAAACAACCTAAGTGCCCATTAACTGAATAAAGAAAATCATATATATATATATAGACACACACACACACACACACACACACACACACACACACACACAATGGAATATTATTCAGCCTTATAAAAGAAAACATACTGATGTACTGCCATATGGGACAGCATGGATGACCCTGGAGGATGTTAGGCTGAGTGAAATAAGCCAGTCACAGAAGGACAAATCCTTTTTTCCCCCCCGGATTACACTGAGGCTGTCAGGCAACATTTCTGAAGCCAAGAACCACGGGGGTCACATCCCAGCCTTACTGCTTGTTAGCTGTCACCTGGTGACCTAACCTTCCTGAACCCTGAGTTGCATCACCCCTAAGATGGGTGAGGGGGGGGAGGATGAAGCAGGACAGCGTGTGAGGCTGCCCCTAAGGAGCACAGATGGGGCCTGGGCTAGAATCACCATCATGGCTCCAAAGATGCCCATCCTGCCAGCTGGAAGGAGGGCCTTGCGGGAAGCGGAGCCTTGGAGCCAGGCCTTCCTTGGGACTGTGGCCAGGCCCCGGCCGCACTGGCTGGCAGCCGTGCCCAGCCCGCTCTCCCTGGCACTGCCAGCCTTCCCCGCAGCCCTGGCAGGTGGTCCTCCTGCTCCCCGAGAGCCAGGGGAACTTGAGTCTCAGGTCTCAGCTGCACGGGCCCACGTGGCTCTGCCGTGTCGGCTGCTCAATTAGCAGCAAATCAAGATGTTCAGATGGTGCCGCTGTGCACGGGGCTCCCACCTCCCCGCTGAGGCCGGCAGCTCGGCCTGTGTTGGCTTCCAGCTTCCTGACAGCCTTGCAGCCCCTTTGTCGAATGCCAGGCTCTCCTCTGAATTCTCCAAGTCCTTCTCACCCTCTGCCTGCGGTCCTGCGGGCTGTCAGCGCCTGTCCCCGAGCTGGGGCTCAGCTGGGCCTGCCCACAGGCTCCCTCCCATTAGCAGGGGCCCTGCTGGCGGGTGGCAGTGGTCCCACCAGAACTTGGGTCCTGTCCCCAGGCCCCCAGCCGCTGCCTCTCTGGCCTGGGGCTATGTCCTAGGACCGCCCCCCCTCCCCTGCCCAGCCTGAGCTCACCAGGGTTCCCAGGGGGCTTTGACGGCTGTGCTTCCCCTGGCGAGTGTGCAGAGGTAACGCACTGTCTTGGGTATGACTTGAGCCCAGAGTTGTCTTTTGATTATGACTCTGGCAGAGCAGGTCCTGCAGGTGGATTGTCAGTGCCCCTGGTAAGCCATCCTCCAGCCAGCTAGCTGACGTTCCGTGGACACAGGGAGACTGCTGATCACGCGTGTACAAGAAGCTCTTCCATCTTTCAAGCAAAGACGAGGGTTGCTCTCCTTCCAGTCCACACAGCCTGTGGGCAGCCCTTTATCATCTTTCAGCCTCGCGTGAATGCTAGGGATTGTGAGGGAAGGGGAGCACAGGGGGAGGGAGAGAAGGGCCTAGGAATTACTCTCCCCTGTTCCCATACTACCTAGCCTGTTGAGCCCTGCGCCAGGGCCCTGCTCTAGGCCACACTGCGGGGACGGGGGTGGGAGGCAAGGCACGGCAAGGCCTCTGCACCCAGGAGGAGGGGAGGTGAGGCTCATGCACGGGAAAGAGTACCAGGCAGGGGAGATGCATCTAGGTGCAGTAGGGGAAGACTGGTCCTAAGGCCAACGGGTTTCAGAGAAGGACCAGCATCGTGGGCAGAGGCCTCCCCTCTGTTAGGCCTCGAAAAATAACACGTTTAATTTCAAACTTCCTTCCCCTGGGGTTGCCTTCCAAATGAGGGGTGCTTTGGAAATACTAACTTCTTTCATGTAAGTCCTTGGGAAACAGGATTGAGAAGGTCAAAAACCAAACGCCCATCCATGACTGGGAGACGGGCTCACCCTCACAGTTACTGCCTCCTTCGAGGGTCACAATGACCTGAAGCAAAGTCTTTCCGCTCCCTTCTCCCAGGTCTCTCTTCTCATCCAACCTCAGAGAGACTGGACAGCACACAGAAGCACCCGGCATCCACGCTGGGCTGTGTTGGGGGCCTGGAAGTCTCCCTCTGTCGGGCGTCACTGGGTACCTCCTGGCCTCCCAGTGAAGGGGAGAGTCTCAGAGACCTGGTTCTCCTTTAGTAGTTGGAGTGGGGGATCCTATGGGGAAGCCCCTTGGGGATTAGCTGTCCACACCCCTCTGTGATATTCTGCTGTCTCCTCTCTTCCCCACTTCAGCATCCAGCACAGAGCTTGCTGGGACTGCTTCCTGGGACGCTGCTGCTGGGATCACGGTCTGTCCTCTCTGTGACCTCTGTGACCTCCCGGCAGACGTCCACAGAGACGTGATTTCTCAAAAGGCAACCCAAGCTCACCTTCAGGCTAGTAAGATGCTAACCCAATAGCCCTATCACAAAACACCAGGAGGAGGGCATCTCTTCTCAGCTTGGAGCAAGGGCCATCCCAGCGCCAGCCCTGCCTGTGTGCAGTGTGCCTGAGCAGTTTGGGGGGGGTGGCTGGCAGTGGGGTGGGGTGGAAAAAGGACCTAGAATGGTCCACAGGATAGAGGTGGAAAGTTATTTCTCACTGCACAAAGGAGATCCCTGCTTAAAGAGCTGTTGGGACGCCTGCATTTATACTTGACGTTGTAATGGTAGCTCATGTTCATTCATCCCATCTTTTCCCTCCCCAGGGTCCATCCACCCGGGCAGGTGGAACGCTTACCTCGCAATCAATTCTCCCTGTGTTCAGTGCAGTGATGCAGGCTGAATGAAACATGTACCACTTCTTTTGCTTCATAAAGTTGGAAGTTTGTTGCTAATTATTCAATTGTAATGACCCTAATCCCTTTCTGCGCCAATGGATTTATTTCCAGAAAGCGGCCACAGCTCACAGGAAGGCCCGGGGGGACAGGCAGGGAAGTGGACACAGGACACACCCAGGACTATGCAGGGTTTCCGACCCCAGCAAACGAGCTGGAGGTGCCCCCAGGAGCTCCAAGCCCCGGGAAGCCAGGAAGGACCCACAGGCACCCAAGTCAGTAAGACCAGAGTCTGAAATACTTTCAGGAGGTAGTGAAGAGAGAAAAGGCAGCAGCTCTTCCTGTACTGAGCAGTGAGTTAATGATTTTACGTCCAACCTGTGCCCCCATCCTGCCTTCACCCCAGTACATCCAGGTTTTACTGGTTCTTCTTGAAGCGGTCATGGTGGGGAGCTACGTTTTTATAGCACATTAATGAGAGTATGGGAGTAGGAAGGACCTCTCTAGCCTTTCTCTGTTTTTATAAATAATTTCTGGTGATTCACTGTTCCCCAAACAAGATTGGGAAGGTAAAATAAAAAACACACACGCCCATCCATGACTGGGAGATGGGGTTGATCTCGGGTGGCCTCGGCCTGCAGCGGCTTGAAGCAGGGTTTCGGTTCCTGGCCAGAGGCTGAGGTCGGGCCACGGCAGTGAGAGCGCCGAATCCTAGCCACTAGATCACCAGGGACTAGTGGCCAGTGACAAGGCCCTGGCCTGTCAGCTATGTAGAAATGAATTTCCACATAGAGATGGAAAACAGTGAAACAAGTAAAGTGTTTATTAGGAGGAAAGGAGTACAGCACGTGTGGATAGACACAGGGGCGGGCTCAGCAAGAGAGAGTCGTTCCCTCGTGGCAGTTTGAATCACTTATATGGGCATTTCTTCTGGGTTTCCTTTGGCCAATCATCTTGCTTTGCCTGGTTCTGAGTCTGTATTTGGTTTATCTCTAGGTCCTCCCATGTGTGCACGCATCTTTTAGCCAAGATGGATTCTAGCAAAGAGGCCTATGGGTAGTTGACATCACTTACTATGGGGTGGTGCCCCCTCCCTTTTTGACCTCCAGGGAGCCTTTCTGTGCATGTGTGGTCAGGAAGGTCTCCTTGATTTCAAGAACGAGGAATATGTGGTCTTTTATTTCTTATCTGGGCGGGGCCCAGCCTCCTCTCTCAATTGTCCTGCTATTGATATTTTAGAGTTTCTGTCCACAGGGAACGAACTCCAACTGCTCACGCTGGGACCCATCCATCTCCTGCCTTAGGGTCACCTGCACAGTTATTGCTTCCTTTGAGGGTCAGGTGTGGGCAAATTCCCCAAAGGGTTCCTGGGTCCCAGGCTGAGAGCAGCTGATGTGAGCAGAGAACCTGACCTGTTCTAAACTGGACCGTGTGTTCTCGGCTGTGGGGAGTGTCCTGTGGACTGAGGTTGTGACAGACGATTCAGTGCCATCCTGAGGGCAGGGGTAGACTGCCCCCCCCCACCGTGGGAACAGGAGCCCCTGAACCGCATCCACAGGGAGCTGTCAGGTGGGAAGAGGTACCCAGGATGGAGTCATCTCCCCGCAGCCGACCACAGCTTCCTGCCCTCCTCCTTACCCTGCTGGCTTCTGGAGTTTCTCCAAAGACAGCAGCAGGCACCAATGGCTAATTGCTCTGAAATAGCTAGTCTCCATTTCAGGGTGCTGCTTGCTTTTGCTTTAGTAGCTGGCAAATGAATCCTCCCAGGGATTACAATAACCCTGTGCTGGCTGTGTTCCCTGGAATCTTGGCCTCTTTCCCTGGCACTCATCCCAAAAGGGATGGAAATCTCTTAGTATTTATCCCCTTGAAGATTCTCCGTGCCGGCCTGGCTCCCAGCCACTCTGCATACAGACGGCCGCTTCCTCACTTTCTTCTCAGAGCAGATCCCACCCTGGGGTTCCCCAATGCCCATCACCCCCAAGGCCACTGCCTTCCTGCTAGGGCTGCCCCCCCTCCTCCCTCCCCCTGGACTCTCTGTCCACAGTTTCATCCCACGGAGGTAGATCTACTTTTTTCCTACAATACTTTTCCCACCAATAAGCCTAAAGTACCAAGGCAAGAACGGAGATGGTTTCTCCGACTGAAGCAATGAACAAAGGGAGAGATTGCTTCCTCAAGGAGCTGACTGTCGTTCATCCTTCCTCCTAACAGACACAAGGACTCTGAGGTCATGGAATGCAGGGACATCTTGGTTCTGCACCTGAGGACACTGACGTGAACTCTTGGGTAGCGCGGTAGCGCTGGAGCGTGGAGAAGGGAGCAGGTGACACAGTTCACCTGCCGTGTGATGCTACTGCTGGCAGGGCTGTGTATCTATCCCCTCCCACCTCCACCGGCCCAGCAGCCCTAGCTCCAGGGAGATGGGAACCAGATCTTCTCACTCTCTGCAGCTCCTACCAGCCCCTCCTTACCCGCCGTCACCAAGGGTGGTGGTGGGCAGGGAGTACCTAGCACGGGCCTGGCCCGATGAAAGGCTCAGTAAGTCACTGGTGGATGAATGGCCTGCAGCGGCCCGGCTTGTACACTCTGAGCAGAGCCCTTTCACAGAGGGACGGGCTTTAGCGTATGTGAACCCTGTGTGGCGACGGCCGCTTCGAATGTGAGGCTGACCGGTGAGGAGTGATGATGCCACGTGGGACATTTTTATGTCACTCAGTCCTTGGGGTGGGCGAGGGCTGGGTGAGAGGACTCTTGGCCGGACCCTGACAGCACCATCATTGCTGCGGGAGGAGACACGAGACCGGACTGCGAGAGTTACTCTGATAAGGGAACTACAGCGTGTTTGACTTCAGGCAGTCCTACAAGGGCTGTGCAAGTCTCGCGAAGATGTCAGCTGCTTGTCTCTAGGAGCGCTTAGTCTAAACAGAGACCCCTCTCCTCCGAAGCGACTCCGTGCAGACTCGCAATTACACACCAGCCCCACGGGTCGGCGGGACTGTCGCGTCCCGTCCGCCCCATCCTCGTAGCCCTCCACTCTGTAACCCAGACCTGCTGCCTCGCTGACAACAAGGCTGTGACACCGTCTTCGGGTACCTTCGCCGACTCAGCATTGGCTCTCCATGGCAATTCAGATACAATCATCATAAATAAGCAGCAGCAATTAAAGCAGCATATAATAGATCATATAAAACCTTCATATGGCTGAAAGATCCAGTGAGCGGCACTTTAACAAGAGAAGTGCGGGGCGGTGGGCTCAGAGGGAGTGTGTTTGGGAAACTACACTGTTTTCAGGCAGCCATGGTGGATAGCCCACATTCAGAGTGAATTTCTGGTTCCACCGGGCAGGAGCCAGAACGACTTGCCCTGAGCAACGCTTGCAGAGGCTGTCGGAACACAGACAACAGTGCACACGGCAGAGCCTGAAATTTGGTTAGAAATTGTCGGGTTGAGTCCGACACTTCATCAGAAAGCAGGACACATGGAGAAGGTGGATGTTACCTGGTTTCCCTCAGGCAGGGTCTGCGACCCTGGAAGAGAAGAGGAGCATATCCCCATAGGGCGGTAAGACAGCCGAGCTCCCAGGAGACGGTGCTCCTGGTGGAGAGGGAGACCCCTCTTTCCCCTCACCGCCCACTCCTCCCCGCCGGGGAGGCAGCACAGGGCGGCAAAACACACATGCTTTCGAGTCAGAGAAACACGAATTGCAGAGGAATCTGCCGTTTACTAGCCTGAGTCACCTCAACCCCTGCAAGCCTTCCCCCACCTGTTAAGGGCGTGGGAATACCGATTTCATTTATCCCGAGAATTAAACGGAGAAACAGATGTGATGGGCTTACCCAGCATTTAGCACATAGTAGGTACTAAGAGATGTCAGGCCCTTTTCCCATAGATTCCCTAGTATTTAGAAAGGTCAAGGTGACCCTCCGTCACTGGAGAGTCTTGCTCACCTTGAGAGTTAGGCCCCCTCTGGCCTCATGCGGGGCTTGCTCTGTGTCTTGGTATCGCTCTTGGCACCAAGGATGTTAAGATGAATAAGATAGAATCCAGATCTCAGAACAGAAGCCTGCAAGATGTGGTCTCTGTATACAATGGAATGCTACTCAGCCATAAAAAAGAATGAAATAATGCCATTTGCAGCAACATGGATGGACCTAGAGATTATCATAGTAAGTGAAGTAAGTCAGGGAAAGACAAATATCATCTAATATCACTTAAATGTGGAATCTAAAATAATGATACAAATGAACTTATTTACAAAACAGAAACAGACCCACAGACATAGAAAACAAACGTATGGTTCCCAAAGGGGAAAGCAGGGGAAAGGATAAATTAAGAGTTTGGGATTAACAGATACACACTACTAAATATAAAATAGATAGCCAACAAGATCCTACTGCATAGCACAGGGAACTATATTCAATATCCTGTAATAAATCATAATGGAAAAGAATATGAAAAAGAATATATACATATAACTGAATCACTTTGCTGCATACAAGAAACTAACACAACACTGTAAATCAACTCTACTTCAATAAAAAAAAGAAGCCTGCAAACTAATAGAAAAAGCACACCCCCCCCATGCCCAACTGCTTGTTCTGTCTGTGTCTGCGGCCAATAGGGAATCAGAGGAGGGAGGGATGAAATCAGCTAGAGGTCATTGGGGAAACAGTGACAAAGGGGGAACCACAGCTGGTCCATGAATGAGTCCCCACAAAAAAACCCAGAAATTCCCAAAGACAAATACTGTAAGATACCACTTATATGTGGAATCTAAAAAATACAACAAACTAGTGAATATAATAAAAAAGAAGCAGACTCCCAGATACAGAGAACAACGGTAGTGGTTACAGTGGGGAGGGGCAATATATGGGTAGGGGAGTAAGAGGTACAAACTATTAGGTATAAAGTAAGCTCCAAGACATACGGTACCACACGGGGAATAGAGCCAATAGTTTATAATAACTATAAATGGACTAGAACCTTTAAAAATCATGTATCATCATACTGTACACCTGTAACATATAATAGTGTACATCACCTGGACTTCAACTGTTTAAAAATCTCAAAAAAAAAGATGGAGAAAACATGGAAAAAAATGGAAATTCCAAGAGGAGGAAAGAGCATGAGAAACAGCCCGGAGGACATGCAGGTTGTAGGTTTGCAAATCCCTTGGAAGCACCTCGAACAAAGCCCGGGGAGCGGGGGTGAAGTAGGGTGTGTGCAGCCCTTCCACCCCAGCCCCTTCACAGGCCTGCCTTCTAACCACACATCGTGAGATGTGGGGTATCTGGGGACCTAGGAGGAAAGGTTGGGGGGATGCACCACGGAGGATGCTTGTAGGTGGGTGGGTGGACCCTCCAGGTTTAGAACTTTACCTCGGGGCAGGTTAGAAATCGGTGGTTGCCAGCAGCAGGGAGCAAGCTTGCTGCACAGTTCTCGAATGAGCTGTGATCCACCGTCCCCACTGTCCGCCCACCTCCCATATTTAACACCTTGTAATAAACATAAAGAGCAGAAATTTACAAAGAAAGCCGAAGATGACAGTTGTAGGGTAAAAAAGTGTGGGAAATATGCGAGGGACAGAAGTCTCAGAATTCTGCTCTGCTGTTAGTAGCTCACGAGGTGTCCGCAGGAAAACCGCAATAGCTGCACCTGGGGCCGGAGCGGCGGAAAGGACCTGAGGAAATGGCCAGGGCCTGGGGTGATTTCGGATGTAGTCTTTCATGCCCCACCCGCGGGCAGAGGCCAACTCCAGGGTCCTGGCTGCCAGGCTCTGTTCCCGAGGTGCCTTCTTCACTCTTCCCTTTAGTATCCACTTTGCAGGCTGATGGTGAGGCTGTCAGCAAGGTATTTAGCACTTTCCAAAGGAGGACGCGTTCCCTGAGTGTTGGGTGAAGGCCAACTGTGCTGGCTGTTTAGTGACTCTTTGAAGAAAGATAAATAAGAACGAGAAACAGAGTTTTGTCTTCCGAACCAAGATGGCCTGTTCTCACCAGCCAAGCCCGTTTGCAACAGAGTGAAGCAGAAAGTTCAAAGGTACCCAATCCACATGCCAAGTTCTCCCTAAATCCTATGCCTTCTTCTCTCTCAATAACTGAGAGTCCAGCTGTACTCAGGTCTGCACGGGCTCCGCTCTCCCCGACCTGAGGAATGGAGAGCAGCCTACCGACCACAATGTCAGACCGTGTTCCCTGCCTCTGGCGGTAAGGCCGATCCTATTGGTATCATGGTCACTCCTTCCTTAAGTCACCAGGCCTTTGTCTGCTTACCTGCGTGTGCTTCTCAAGGAGAAACAAGGAGAGTCCTTCTACGGTGATAAAAAGCTACGAAAGTGAACAGTTACTTCTGGAGATGAAGACGGGCATTTGAAGTCCAAGGCGGCATCATTTCATGCAAGAAATATCTCACCATTGGCTTTATAGGTTCTTGTGGGCACGATAAGCGAGCAGCTGCTCCAGGAACAAATGATGTACGGTGTTCGAGCCGATGGCACGAGCAGGGGAAGGTCCACGCCCAGCAGTACCCTCCTCCAAGGGTCGGAGGCAGGGCTGTCCCACCCTCACAGGTGTCACACCACTGGTTTCTGCCTGACGTCGGAACCAGCGTTCAACTAGCTGAACAATTGTGTTGTGTGGTCTTACAGATCAGCTCAGAGCCATTTGAATTTGGCTTCATACTGCATTATGGCAGGGGGCTGGGATGTGCATGGGAGGTGGTGGTGGTGGAGAGGTCTGGGTAGGAGAGAGTTGCTCAAGATTTATCTTTCTAATTATGCTTTGCTTAGGGCTAATATTAAAATTAGTGTTAATTCCCTGAGCACACAGCAGCTCAGAAACACGCTGGGCTTTGGGGAGGCTGGGCTAGGATTTTTCATTTGTTTGGAATAGACACACATGGGTAACGGCAAGTCGGCTGTTCGGCCACAGGGCTGGCCCGAGACCTCCAAGAGTCCCTTCTGGTCTGGCCGTCCCCTAGTTCACACCAGAAGGATGTCAGGGAGAGTCACACTGCCCGTGACTTGTGCTGGCAAATGGCTTCAGCAGGTGAAGCCCACAGCTCTTCGTTATTGTTCTGTGTCAAAATAACCCTTGATATGGTAAATAATATGCAATTACCAAATTAATACAGAATAGCATGCCTCCTTTGCCCCCTGCACTGGGGATATGTTTTGCTAATGACTTTTGCACCTGCTGAGCGTAATTAGTGAGTAATCTGCATGGCTGTGTAATTATGGGTAAATGCATGATATTTACCAATAACTTCCTGCTAGGTAAGCACCAGTGCACACTAACAGGTAGCCATTCAAACTAAGTTCAGGTGAAATGAGAACTAGTCTGGACTTTGGCTTAAATCTAGGCTCTAATGAAAACTTTCTTGGAAGAATATCATTTAATTTGTGAGCAAGCTCCCTGCCAATGGTGTACCCTTCTGGCTTTTTAATCGGACCTTGAAACACAAACACCAAGCGTCCCAGGACATTGTGTTGGGAGGAACAGCTACGTTTAGGGACCAGGAGAGCTCTGTGACTCTCCATCCCTCTGCTGAACCAGACACTTGAGGCCGGCCCCAATCTCTTTATCTGGAAAATGGAGATAAGCCCATTTCATAGGCTTGTCCTGTCTAGTGAACGGAACAATGAACATGGGAGCAGGGCTAGAAACAGAAAACATTTTTACAAGTGGATGTTATTAAAACTATTATTCCAACCTGGCTGACGCTGTGGAGGCCTGTGAACCTTATATGGGAAATTGTAGGAGAGACAGATATGGTTAGACAAGGACTAGAGCCCAGCCCACTCCCATGACTCCCAGCCCCGGTGGGATCTAGAAAACCTTCAGCACTAAGAAGGGGAGTAAAGGCTGTTCATGCTGCATCTCCCCCACCATATGCCCCCCAATCCACATATCTCTACTACATATATGCTATACTATATATATATAGTAAGTATAACTACTAAAAGTATATATATAATATATATTCTATGTTATATATACACACACACACTTGTGGTCATGATTATATACAAAATATAAATAAATACATCTGCACACACACACACACACACGCACACACACACACACGCATACACACAGGGCATGCCACTCTTGCAAAACTTTCTCATGCAGAAAATATCAGGAGGGGCTTCCCTGGTGGAGCAGTGGTTGGCGGTCTGCCTGCCAATGCAGGGGTCACGGTTCGAGCCCTGGTCTGGGAAGATCCCACATGCCGCGGAGCAACTGGGCCTGTGAACCACAACTACTGAGCCTGCGCGTCTGGAGCCTGTGCTCCGCGACAAGAGAGGCCGCGATAGTGAGAGGCCCGCGCACCGCGATGAAAAGTGTCTCCCGCTCGCCACAACTAGAGAAAGCCCTCGAACAGAAACGAAGAGCCAACACAGCAATCAATCAATCAATCAATCAATCAATAGTGGTTTGTTAGGACTAATAACTTGCTACAATTTAACAAAAAAAAAAAATCAGGAGTACTGGTTCCAGGCAGAATGCAGAGCACGAATTGATGCCAGGTCTGAAGACTCCCCAGATATGATCAGGTATTTCGTTTGAATGTCCAGTGAAGCCTTTTAGGCATTTTAGCCACAGCCCCAACCCCATCCCAACTTAGGCAATTGCCCCAATCCTGGCCATAAAGTCTAAGCATCCAGGACAGGAATAGAAGTGGCAGGTGGGGAACCATGTGAGGAAGACGGAAGGTGCCTAGGATAAAACCTGCCAGGTTGTCCTCTGTGGGCCCACTGCTGCCACAGGCAATGCCTGGGTGCCGGGCCCCGTGTATTCCCCGGTCCTCTCACCTCTGACACCGCCACCGCAACATTCACCTCCGCCCCGACCCCCTCAGCTGTCTTTCTACTTGGTAATGAACTGGATCGCCAGACTTTCCAGGGTTGTCACTGCGAGGCCAGCGGCCACATCCACAGTCAGCTAATCACAGTGAGGCGCACAATCTGTGTCTCCAGAACGGAGGGGACTTAAAGGGCCAGTGAGGGCTCAAACCTAAGGCCTCAGCTTCACAGGGGGTTGAGCCCTAACCACGCCAGCTCGCTACCCACATGCCGAGTCCACACGGGCACCATTACTGCTTCTGGGGGCTAATCCTTGATGAGACAGCCCAGGCACAGACACAAAGGTGGTGATTCTCTCTGGGCATTAACTAAAATCGACATTTTATCTTTGAAGTACATCTGCCACAGCGTGCTTTACAAATATTAAGGTAACTTCTTAGAAATTAACAGCAACTACTTTGATTTTCACTAGGTATAGTCTCTATTCTAAGTTTGAATTTTGTTTATTTATTTTGACTTTGAATAGCTAATCAATACATTCACGTAGTTCAAAATTTTAAAGATACCGAGGGCAACCCGTGAAATCGTTTCCTCTGATTCCTGATCCACACCATCAAACTCCTCTCACTAGCATTTCATCTGGGTAAATTAGGGGATGCAGACTTTAGGTGTCAAACCTCAGACCCTGACTCATCCCTTTAGTATTTGAAGATGGCGTACAACCAGTATTTTTCTTCCCATTTTGCAGATAGGAAAACTAAGGCACAAAGGACCTAAGAAAGAGTTCCCGGGGCCAGTTACTGATTTCTAATGAATCATTCCAGAAATAGTCTATCGTATACAGGCAAATATATATGCTTTTTCTGCCCCTTAGTTTGCATAGATGGTAAGATATGCTATATAATCCTCCAGGTAAAGTCTCTTTAATGGGAATCTTCAAAATATTTTTACATGAGCCAAACATCAATTTCTAGTTTATATGTTTTTTACATCCACAAGACTGGATCCCAGATCAGAGGACTCCTAGAAGATTTTTTCAGTTCTTTGATTTTGCATTTGCACGACTATCCATCCATTCCCGGGTTGCTGTGTAGGTCAAACACACTCTCTTTGCTTTTTCAGCACTCTATCTTGGGTTCCAACTTGGAGGTGGTGGGACTAAAACCAGCCATCTCCCCTCATAAAAATGAACTCAAAATAATAGCTTATGTTGCTGTTTTGTTTCACTCTATCCTTTAGCAGAAAAGTGACATCTGATGATTACTGTTGAGGCCAGCCCAGGAAGTACAGGAAATAACTTATTCATCCCCCGGTGTGTGCTGACCAAGTACTTGCAGTGGCCCCTCCGCCTTCCCACCACACTAGTGGGTGAGATTCCTATTCCCGCCGGCAGGTAAGACGGCAGGCTTGGGGAGCAAAGTTTGCCTATGGTCCTGCCTATGCTTCACGGGTGGGGAAACAGGATTTGGAGTGGAAACTGTTCTCTGAGCCCACACTCCTCCCTTTTACCAACCCACCCCGCAGTGTCTTAAAAGTCCAGAAAAGTCCAGGAATTTTAGAGCAATGTGTGTGAATGTTAAGATTAAAAAAATATGTAGACTGACTGATGCCAAGGCCTCAGTGAGGTGTCACAGGTAAGCGGAGAGCACTGCTCACACCTGGTTTGCTGGCTGGAGAGAAGTTCAGCTTAGAAGCCCTATTTTTCTCTCCTGCTGGTCAGCCCATGTTCTCCTGGGAACTAAAGCCACATGACAACCAGCAGTAGGGTTACACCTGAAGTAACACCTACTCATTTTGCCTTGATGTAAAATAGGATAACCTGCTGTTTATTTTTAGCACCATTCCATGAAATCTCAAAATTGGTTTATACAGAAAAAAACTGTCTTTTCAATTTTACCCCTAAATTATTGTGGGGAAGGACTCCTTTCTGTTTTTCTCACTTTCACCCTTCTCAATTTCCCTAGAAACAGGAGGATTTCAGCTGTGGCAGCTCTCACCTGGGAAAACTAGGGGATGAAGACTTTAGGTTTCAAATCTCAGACCCTGACTCACTCACTTAGGTGAGTACTCAAAGATGGTGTCCAGCCAATACTTTTCTTCCCATTTCGCAAATAGGAAAAGTAAAGCACAAAGGACCTAAGAAAGAGTTTCCAGGGGCAAGTTACCCAGGCCATCCTTCTGAGACTGGCTCCTGAGAGCTGGGCCGCATGCCGGGGCCACTGCTGGCGCGCAAGGCTGAGCCTAGGGCAAAGGAGATAAAGGGAAGGAAAGGGGAGGCATCTCCAGCCAACCCTCAGCTCAAGGCCCCGCAAACTCCATGCAAATGGCTGTGAGTAGCTAAGGATCCATCTCATTCAGCAAAGCAGCAAAAAGCCCCAGGCCTGGGAATTCCCGCCCCAGTAGACCAATCACATTTCACCAGCTGCTTCGAGCAGGGGATGCCATCCCCACCGCCAACATCCCTCCCACCGCCAGAAATAGTTCACCTCTGCCCCAGGATAGCCCCCTTCGCTAGGCTCCCACCTCTAAGCATCACCGGTTGGATTTCTCCTGGGCCCTCTGTGTGGTTCAGTCACCCCTGGCGGTTCCCCGAGAGGGAACCCAGACATCGCCACATGGGCAGCCCCCACCCTGCACTTCTCCCCTCTCCTCGGCCCCCCGTGCTTTTCCCTCCAGGAGCACGATCTCTGAGTTGTCACATGCCTGTCAACCAGATGGGAGACCAGCCACAAAGCGGGTAATGCCTCTTGCAAGGACAGGGCCTTTGTCACAAGCAGGCTTTCTGAGCGCCTCCATGCAGGGGTGGGTGGGGTCCCTCTGTCGCTGTGGTCACTGTAGGGGAAGGGGCCTTTTGTCACCAGGTTCCGATTGGTCACCCCCCTCCTTCCTCCTCCCACACCTCCCATCCTGTCCCTTCTGCTTTGACAGCTGAGCTGCAGCCGCCAGGCAGCAGCGTGGTGACAGCAGAGTGGCTCGATCGAGCTGCCGTTCCAGATGTCAGGAGCTGGTTTGCAGGTAGGGGCCCTGTAGGATACTTATAGCTTTAATTCCTCAGTAGAGGTTTCTGTTCTGTCATGCAGAGACATATGAATGGCTACTCATTTGCTCCTGTGTTTCCATGTCAGTGGCAATTATGGAAGGGCTGCTAGCTTCTTGTACGACCCCACAAGTTATGATTCCTGCACATCACAGACTGAGAGAAGCTGGGAAGGGCGAGAACACCAGTGAGAGAGGGCTGCAAGTGACAGGGTACCAGGGAGAGGAGCAGACTTCAGGCCTTAAGGTGGTGGCCGTAAACTTGAGGGAACGATGGGGACAGGTCGAGTGTTTCCAGGGGCATCAGTTAGCCTAGGCTTCCAGCTCAGGTCTGGGAGGAGGTCTGGGGGTTCTGTAGAAGGAAGAGGGTCTAGGCCCAGCTGCAGAAATCTCATCTGCTCTGCCCAGCGGCTACCACCTGCTTTGTCCACCTGTGACCTTGGGAAAGCCACTCTCCTTACCAAAACTCCCCAGCTTTGACATGGGGGCAAGCAGCTTCCAGCCTCAGAGGAGGGCAGAATTCACTGATGCATGCCAGAGGAAAGATTCCATCCAGAGACCCCGAGTCGTGGGCTCTTCATGGAACAGGCTGTATCCTGGCTCATCCATGAGCATTTTTGCTCTTAGAAAAGGCCTGTCAAAATCTGGTTCGCCACCAACTAGAAAGTATAAACCCCTTTTCCCCGCTTTTGTTGGTAATCTACAACAAATTCATAAAACAAAGAGGCTTTTTTAATTTCATTTTTTCAATAAACCTGGCAATGGAAATACCAACTTGAACAGCAATTTTCCCCCTAATCTGAGCTGAAATTGGCTCTGGATGAATTGGTTTTCAGTTTTTACATGTAAATTCCCTCCTCACCCCTGGCTCCTACAGACGGTCCTGTGACATCCCCTGCTTCACAGCCACTTCTCTGCCCCAAATTTTGGCTCCTGGAAACAACACCCACTTACACTGCAACGACTCCAACATCTTCTGCTCCAAAGCCCAGGCACAAAAGGTACGCTGCTGTCAGGAACTGTGGGAAGAGCTGCAGGGACTGTAGAGCCAGCGGGCTTGGGGGAAGGGGCACCCCATCCAGGCAAGTGTCCCTGGGACTGGAAGCAGATGTCCCGAGGCCCAGTCTAGACTGTCCCGCTGCAGCACGCTGACGTTCATCCTCCCAATTCCAGAATCACTCCTCACATCCCAGCCAAGCCCTGAGACCAAATTATAGGTTTAGATTCTGGTAGATTCTAATCAATTCTGAGACTGATGCCTTCCTATAATAGGGTTGCCAGATTTAGCAAATAAAAATATAACAAATAATTTTTAGTATAAGTATGTTCCAGATTATGTATGGGATATACATTCATTGTTTATCTGAAATTCAACTTTAACTGGGCCCCTACACCAAAAACGTATTTTCCTCCAAAGATGTGGGTCTGTGGCTTTAGGGCAAACAAGGATCGACTCATCCAACAGCCCTGCTCCTCCCTCATGTTATTACAGATCAAATCCCTGGGCTTGCCAGCCAGCTGTCCCTCAGGACGCTGGAACTGAAAGGCCAAGGTGGTACAGGCTTTAGAGAGATGGCTGGAACTTCCAGTCCTGGCTCTGCCATCCAGCAAGTCTATCACCTTGTGTTAGTTAGTTCATCTTGTTAATTCACTCATCTGTAAAATGTGGCCAATAATTGTATCTAATGCAAAAAGATATCACAAGGGGGCTTCCCTGGTGGTGCAGTGGTTGAGAGTACGCCTGCCGATGCAGGGGACGCGGGTTCGTGCCCCCGTCCGGGAGGATCCCACACGCCGCGGAGCGGCTGGGCCCGTGAGCCATGGCCGCTGAGCCTGCGCGTCCGGAGCCTGTGCTCCGCAACGGGAGAGGCCACAACAGTGAGAGGCCCGCGTACTGAAAAAAAAAAAAAAAAAAAAAAATCACAGGGATTAGACAGTATAACTATAATATCTTTAATGCAGTGCCTAGCACACAGTGAGCATTCAGTAAGTCACTATCACTGATTTTTAAAGTTTCCATATATGAAATCGAGTTTCAAATATTAGAGTAACATGAAAACCGATAAACCAGCAGTTACCAAAATGTTCTCAGGCATCATATTTAATTTTAATAACCACGAAATGTATTACTATTCTATTTTATAGATGAAGATTTAGTAAATTTACAGAGCATACGGCAATTAAATGCAAAGCTGAACGTCTAAACAAAAGCATTTTGACTCTGAGGTCAGTATTTTTCTAATTGTATTTCAGCTGTCCTGGTCCCTGCCCTGAAACAGATTATTATTTTATTGGGATGCGTAATGAAATACAAAGTTATTCCCCAAATCAAAGTATGTAATACTGCCTTCTTGGCTCCTTACACGGGGCTCTGGAAGTTTAGCCCTTTCCCTTAGTTTTCCTTGGGATTGGGCTACTCTTCACCCAGCTGGGAAGAGTGTGAGGGTCTAAGAATACTGACTCAATGCAAATCTGTACGTTATAGGTACCCAGTGCAGATGTGTGGTCCAGCTGGACCCAGCTCAGGAAGAGACTCTGGATTCTCCCCTTAGTTCCCTAGGACTTCAGCTTCTAGACTAGCTAGAACTCTCTCAGCTTCCAGTCCTTAAGAAATTCATTCTTCACAGTTTTCTATACACAATCCTTGAGTTTAAATTAAAATCTAGGGCTTCCCTGGTGGCGCAGTGGTTGAGAGTCCGCCTGCCGATGCAGGGGACACGGGTTCGTGCCCCGGTCCGGGAAGATGCCACATGCCGCAGAGCGGCTGGGCCCGTGAGCCATGGCCGCTGAGCCTGCGCATCCGGAGCCTGTGCTCCGCAACGGGAGAGGCCACAACAGTGAGAGGCCCGCGTACCACAAAAAATAAGTAAATAAATAAATAAATTAATTAATTAATTAATTAAAATCTAAAGTAGTTCCAGGCATCCTGAGCTGGTTGATGCCTTCTCTCTTCCCCGGGCTTCTAAATGTCCCTGCCCTATTGGAAACCAGATATGCTGCTTCAGTTCCTCTGCTGTGACTGAGAACAAAGCCTCCCTGGAGGGGTCCCTGGAGGAATGCACAAGTCAGGTCCCGCGGTGGCGCTGTACTCCCAACACAGCGGTGACCACTCTACACACCAAAGCAGGAGGACGAGGCGGGGGTGACGGTAGATGCATTCGGTGATGTCACAAGCTATGCAAGTACTTCCAGGAACAACACCAACTCTCTAGTTTCTAGATGTTGCTAAGGTCTTATTTTGACCCCCAGATTATTCTTCCCATTTTAAAACTCTCACAGCAACACCGATGGCTGAATAATACATTAATATACAAAAAGGACAAATAGCATGGCACGAGAAAGCCCAACTTCCTGGAAAAATACCACACTCAGCTTACAGAAATCCATATCTAAACCCAATGACCAGCTCCTTCCTAGCTTTTGCCACCTGGGACATTCTCAAGAATCCTAACTTCCTCTTTGAATAATCAAAACCACTCCAGGTTCATCTCTTTTACTTTCCTAGCCCTACTTCTAATCAATTTTCTTTCACACTTTCCTGTCCCCCAGATAAATCAAATGCCAATTTATCTTCTTCTTCCTTATGTTCTACCTCCTTTCATTTCCTCTCTGACTCTTCACTCATCAGTGTATGCAAGCATCCACATGTACATTCAGTGTGTATTTGATATTTCTTGTTCGCAGCAAGAAGTGGTACCTCAAATTCATCAAATACCCGGGCAATAAGGAAGAACACTATTAACTGCAAGGAAACAAAATAAAATATTTAAGTCAATTAGAGAACAATTTGAGCTAGTAATATGATTGATGACTAATAACGTTTGTATGCAGCTTTGCAGGGCACAAAGCACATAACAACCAGTCTTATTCAACCTTCACAATAATATGTGCTCTCACCTGACAATGCAGAGAATAGAATGGTGAGGTGGAGTGAAAATGACATTTATCATCAAGTAGGTTAGGTTTGAATTGAAACTCTGCCAGCTAATGCGTTGTGTTACTTGGCCAGCACCAAGCAGCCTCAGTTTTCTCAGCTCTAAAATGGGGTAAGAATATGCCCGACGTAAGTGTTTCTGCTGGCTAGTAATCATGCGTACAGAATACCTCTCTCATGGTTGGCGAGTTATTATTATCCTCAGTCAATGTATAAAGAAACAGAGGCCCAAAGAATTTTACAAGTTTATTCAAAGCCACGCAACTAGTAATTGGTAGAGCTGAGATTCAAATCGGGCTTTTGTGAATTAAAGCCTCTGTTGGCCATCACATTAGGACTAGAACCTTTGGTTCAATGCGTCTTAGGGCCTAATGTGATAGCCAGTCACCTAGGACCTTGTTAAAATGTAGACCTTGATTAAGGATGAGGCTCCCTGAGATTCTGCATTTCTTACAAGCTCCAAGGTGGTCCTTATCCTGCTGGTCCAGACTTTAAACAGCAAAGATATAAACTACAAGTATTACCCAGAATTTAGGATTATTCCAATGTGATGCTGTTGGGTCTTTAAGAATTGAGGCTTTTAGTGATGAGAATAGAATGCAAAGGGTCATGGCCATGTATTCACGGAGCTGAGAGCTTACCATGTGCCTGGCAGAGTGACAGGTGCTGGGGATGCAAAGATGAACCAGATCTGCTAGGAATCACTTCTGTAAACAAATCGTACAGCAAACGGCCTGATACATATGCAGGATGGTAGGGAGACCCAATGATAAGAGAGGAAGGTGGGACATGAACTTGCAAAGGTAGAGTAAGGACAGGTTATGGGAACCTTGAGAGAGTCTAGGGGAGTGTAACTTAGATCCAAGTAATAGGGATCTATTGGAGGTTTAAAACCAGGAATTAGGATTTAAACCTGGATTTCAATAGACTGACAGAAATCAAGGATACCAGCCCCAAGGCTGTTAAAGAAAGCAGAGTTGAGCTGACGTGGACTTAGACTTCGGTAGAAACTGTGGAAATAAAAAACAGAAGACAAATATAGGAGGCGCCGCGGAGAACCAGGTTGCAGGGAGCACTGGGCCTGGGCTCCATCACGACTCTGCCTTGTGCTGGCTGTCTGATGTGGTCCCCTCTGAGCTTCCGACTCTTCATCTGTAACATACAGGTCAACTATTTCAGGGGCCATTGTGAGGATTAAATAAGATAATGCACATGGATGCCCTTTGAAAAATGCTACAGCACTATATAAATTAAGGAGTTATTATTATAACTCTCTTGCCGTCTCTGACACACTATCACTGAATCAAGTTATGAAAGAACAGAATTTGATGAATTCCTGCATATGAAGAATGAAGAAGGAGAAATCACCAAAGGTGATCTCAAAATGTGAGTACTAGAGTAAGGAAATAATCACACTGCCTTTGATGGAAGTGGGAAGAGCAGGGCCTCTGCAGGGGAACTGTAACGTGTGGGGTGTTTGCGGATGTCGTGAGAGACTTGGCCCTGCTGAGTCTGAGTCCCTGAGTCCCTGAAGCAGGACATTCCTCTGACTCTCAAAGCATTGCGACTCCCAGCAGTTGCAGTGAAAAACCTTCACTTAATTTTTATCACCCCCGTTACCACCCATGGCCACTTGGTGCCACCTGGATGGCCTCAGGCAAGGCTTAGCTGAGCATCTTTTTCCTCATCTGTAAAATGGGCATGCAAAGAACAGCTACTGCAAAGGGATGCCAGGAAACCACAGTTAATAATGCTCGCAGAGCTCCTCACTCGGTGCCTGGCACATCCTGGGTTCTCAATAAATCCCTGTCCTCATGACCACAAGCCTCATTGCCGTTATTACCGCAAGGTTTAGAACAGAGAGACCTGGAAGCAACAATGTCCCGACCAAAACACAGAACACATTAAAGCTAAAAGGGACCCAAGAGGTCATGGGTCCAAGTCTTCCCCATCCAAACACATTTCCACCATTTCACAACGGAGGAAACGGAGGCCCACAGAGGAGGCTGGTGATCAACCTTATTTCTTCGGGATGAGCTCCCGGTGACATCGGGGGTGCAAAAAAATCTCCAGGAGACTCAGAGAGGAAAAAAATACCTGCTGAAAGTACTGATTTGGGTGAGCTTGCTCCATGGTTAAGGTCATTCTTTTCATCTAAGGAGAAGTATATTCCTTCCAAGCTGGACTATTAATTAAAATTCAGTGATGCTAATTTTACTGCCAACTTAGGAGATTCTTATTACATTTATTTTCCAGGTAATTGCTACTTGAACAGGAGTTCAAATAGATGTCTTTTTTAGATGGTGCAATAGATCAGAATTATAATAAATTCCTCACCCTTCATTTTGTTCCCCTCCAATTCTGAAGCCTGCTTACTGAAATTACACCGAGAAATCTCCCTCCCTCCCTCCCTCCCTCCCTCCCTCCCTCTCTCTCTCTCTCTCTCTCTCTCCCTCCCTCCCTCCCTCCCCCTCCTCCTCCCCCTCCCCCTCCCCCTCCCCCTCCCCCTCAGTGAGAGCATCCACAGAGGCACAGAGTATCAAACTACAGTTTACCTTTGGTTGTTCACAATTTTATCATACCATTTCCCCTCAGAGAAAGAACCAAAAATAATTCCTGACATATGTATGGAAATATATACAAAGCACTTTTCCTTACATCACCCATTTTTATTCGGATTTATATCCCCAGTTTACAGATGAATAAACTGATACCTAGATGAACAATTTCCCCAGTGTGGCACAACTCATAAATGGCAAATTCTGGTTCCACCTCTTAATTTTTAATCTTGGCCAGGAAAAAATTTCAGGAAAAATTGTAATGTGTTGTGCTCAAAAAAAAAAAAAAAAAAAAAAAAGATAATGAAAGGAGCAACTTCACTCTCTGGGAAGAAAGGCCTCTGAGTGGGAGTAACGGGGGCAGCACACACAGAACTTCTCAAGTCATCTCCAAAATCAGGGCGCTCTCTCTCCCCCTCCTCTGTGTCACTGGGCCCATCTGCTACAACGGGAAGGTTTTCTACTCTCTTTCCATAACACTGAGTTTCATGGTGATGGCCATGGGCGAGATGAGGCCACCCTGAAGGACCTTCGTGGGAACTTGTCCTAGAGGCACTTTTGGGGGACCTTGAGGGCTTCAGGAGGAAACAGCAGGTGCCCAAGCCCAGGGAGCTTGGGTGAGCTTCGCAGCGGTGAGCTTTCCTGCACGCTGAGATGCTTGGGTCTTTCCAAGAGCAACGACTCATGCTGTGTGTTGGAGAAGGTGATGGTTGACAGGGGAAGCAAATGTTAATTTTAAAATCGCAGCGGTAGTTGCCATTTCTTGTATCTTTTTTTTTTTTTTTTTTCTGATTTTGGCTGCCCCTTGCGGCTTGCGGGATCTCAGTTCCCCGATCAGTGATGGAACCCAGGCCAAGGCAGTGCAAGCGCCGAGTCCTAACCACTAGACTGCCAGGGAACTCCCTCTTGTATCCTTATTCTGTGTCAGGCATAATACTAAGTATTTTACAGGCTTTACCTCCATTTGTCCCAACAACCTTATAAGTTGGGCACGATGATCACTATTAGGTCTGTTTTACAAGTGAAAAAGCTGAGGTTCACTACGGTAAGTAGCCACTGTGAGGTCACACAGCAAAAATTAGTGGAGCCGGAATTTAAACCTGGATGTCTCTGACCCCAGAGCGCCTGTGCTCTAAATGGCTCTGCACGTGGTCCACTTGGAAGCTTTGTTTTGTCTAAATCCCTTTGGTCCTACAAAGTAGTATTAGGTAAAACAGCAAAAGGAAGTATTGTATTTACAGCAGAGGTTCCCAAACTAGAAGGCTTACACCTCCAGGGAGGTGTAAGTTTATCCCACAGGGACCTCGAAGAAAATATTAGGTTGTCTATCTATATTTTAATGTCATCCTTTGAAAACATACTTACACATGAGTTTTATAATGTAAACCGCTCATCAGTACAGTAATAGATATATAATTTATAAATAAATATATATGGACAGAGTAGGTCTCAGATTTATTTTATAGGTAGAGATAAAAATATCCTCTGCCTTTGATATAGAATCGTAGGACCTTAGAATTGGGAAGGAAATTTAGGGACCATCAAATCCAACTTCCCGCCTCTACCCACCCCGCTAGGATTTCTAGGATCAACCACCAGCCTCCTCTGAAGCACTCTGAGTCTGCAGCTTTCCACGTGGTTTTCTTTGCCACTGTTTCATGGCCATGGAGACATTAATCACTTCTTTTCTATGACTCAGATCTAGGTACCCCAGCTCTAGGCCCAGCGAAGCTCTGTGCACCCAGCTGACTGAGCAAACACGTTATGGTGCCCAGGTGATGGGCACACGCTTCCTGTGAAAGGTGCCCCAGGACCGGTCAATGTAGTGGCAGGTCTTAAGACCTGGGGAGACCCACAAAAAGTAATCAGGACGTATCAGAGACTCGTGCGCACTTTGAACACAGAAATCCCCGCCACAGAGACAGCTTGTCCATCCTCGTGAGTCAACTTGGAGCTCTGCTCTTCCAGCCTCAGCCCCTCCCCATGAGTTCTATTCCTTGTGCTGAACGGATTTCAGAGTCTTCAGTCAGCACAGCTGAGCTGACACCTCTGGAAGAGAACAGTCGGGCGCTGACAGCTGGTGGAGATGCAGAAGGACGTAAGGGGGGACTCTGGACTCATGTGACAGTGGGCCACAGCCACCAGAACCCCACACAGGCTAGAGCTGTGACCGACAGAGAAATGACCGGTGTTCCTAGAGGCTTAGGTGGTTCCAGAGAAATCACTCAGTGCCACCGGCTCCCGCAGGAATGGTTCTCCAGACAGGCTGACCTTTGCTACTTAGGAGGGTGTGTGCTGCCTCTAAACCTATTTCCAAACTACTAACACCCAGGGGATTTTTCTTCACCATTGAGCTCTGGCCTGAAGAGAGCTGCCAGCCACCCTAGACCATCCATCCATCAGTTCCACAGTAGTAATCGTCGTGAGCACCATGGACAAAGTTGCTACCGGCACCTGCGTTGCTATGTGTCAAGAAGCCATTTCAGTTAGAAGTAAGAGCACAGACTGTTGGGACAGGCATCAGAGCTCAGATTCTGCTTTGCCAAGTATGAACTGGGCAAGATCTGGAAGTCTCCCTTTCCTAGTCCACAAGAGAGGATATCATTGCCTCCCGTGAAGGGATACTGTGCAGGTAAAATGAGGTGGGCTGGGAGCTGCAGGTGTGCTCCTGGCCAGTGTCCTATAGCTGCATCGCTTTGCCTCAGGGCCTTCGTTCGTGGCAGGACACGGCTCTGCCGCCACCAAGCGCTGGCAAGAAGGGCCGAGCGTTCAGGTCTCCCAACCCCACAAGAGGAGCCCCCCAGCAATGATCGATGTGATTGGCAGATAAGTATCTTAGCTCTCTAGGCTCCTGGGTGCGAAAACACTAAGGTGCATATTCCATGCTGGTAACTTGATGATGAAGCCATGGTGGTAACTTGCCTGCCCTCCCCCATCTCAGTCCCCACTTTCCTACTGGTGTGTCCTGGAATCACCTCCCAAATAAACTACTTGTCCTTGAATCCATGTCTTGGGGTCTGTTTCTGAGGAGACCCCCGCTGAGATCATCTGTATTGTTCTGAATAGGGAGCATCATAGAGAGCAGGTGATGAGAAGGACCCGGCAGCCGTAGATGGGATTCTTGTGCAAGTTGAAAACTGCATCTCTTATCCCTGTGCGATTCAACTCCTTGCCGCGCCACTCACGCAATCCTGTCTCCTAAGGGAACTTCTCTGATGGCTTGGGTAGAGGCTGTTATGAGTGCGGAGCTAGGCCAAGTCAAGTAGCCATCAAGAACTTACTGGCTGTGTATAATGTGCCCGACACCGTGCTAACTTCTGTAGACTTTCGTGGCTGAAGACATGGTCTCTGCCCTCAGGCTGGGGAGACAGGACATAGAAAATAAGGAGCCATATATTCCGAACCCACGCCTCTTTGATGGTAGTGACGCTTCTCAGCACTCAGGTCCTGCCCAGGTGCCCTTCACTGCATGCTGCTCCTGTGTCCCCTACCCCATGTCTCCTACAGAGAAGCGCCCGGGGCAGATCTTCATCTGGGCACCTCCCTCCCACCACCAGCCCCGCTTCTGGACCAGACCTCAGCAGTGACCAAGTGGCTGGGGATACGAAAAGCCAGGCCCTTGCCCTAAAATGGGACTGAGCTTCAGGGTGACTTGTGCTCCAGAGCTTTCCCATGGGATCAACCTGATGTCATTCTCCAGCTGAGGCCACGTCCTTCTTAGCTTTGACCATAGCTGTCTCGGCTTCCCTCACTCCCCTCCTCCTGAGAGCTGTTCCCAGGGAAGCATGTGGGCTCACACCAGCCTTCTAGGAAGCCCAACCTAAGACACTGCACATCAGAATCAACTGTGGAATTTTATAAAAATACCTATACCTGGACCTAAACACCCAGACCTACTGAATCAGAACCTATAGATCCTCAGGGGTAGGATCCAGAAAACTGTATGTCATAAAGCTTAACAGAGATTTCTGATGCATCTTTACCTTTCAACATTCCATACTAATATTTTCAAACCGACAGGAATAATGAAAAAATAATACAATAATGAGCAACTACATACTCCTCATCTCGGTGCACCAATATTAACATTTTTCCCCATTCTCTCTCTCTTTATCCCCTCTTTTCCTCTCTCCCCTCAATCAAAAATAATTTGTAAGGAAGACATGGTCTCTGCCCTCAGGCTGGGGAGACAGGACATAGAAAATAAGGAGCCATATATTCCGAACCCACGCCTCTTTGATGGTAGTGACGCTTCTCAGCACTCAGGTCCTGCCCAGGTGCCCTTCACTGCATGCTGCTCCTGTGTCCCCTACCCCATGTCTCCTACAGAGAAGCGCCCGGGGCAGATCTTCATCTGGGCACCTCCCTCCCACCACCAGCCCCGCTTCTGGACCAGACCTCAGCAGTGACCAAGTGGCTGGGGATACGAAAAGCCAGGCCCTTGCCCTAAAATGGGACTGAGCTTCAGGGTGACTTGTGCTCCAGAGCTTTCCCATGGGATCAACCTGATGTCATTCTCCAGCTGAGGCCACGTCCTTCTTAGCTTTGACCATAGCTGTCTCGGCTTCCCTCACTCCCCTCCTCCTGAGAGCTGTTCCCAGGGAAGCATGTGGGCTCACACCAGCCTTCTAGGAAGCCCAACCTAAGACACTGCACATCAGAATCAACTGTGGAATTTTATAAAAATACCTATACCTGGACCTAAACACCCAGACCTACTGAATCAGAACCTATAGATCCTCAGGGGTAGGATCCAGAAAACTGTATGTCATAAAGCTTAACAGAGATTTCTGATGCATCTTTACCTTTCAACATTCCATACTAATATTTTCAAACCAACAGGAATAATGAAAAAATAATACAATAATAAGCAACTACATACTCCTCATCTCGGTGCACCAATATTAACATTTTCCCCCATTCTCTCTCTCTTTATCCCCTCTTTTCCTCTCTCCCCTCAATCAAAAATAATTTGTAAGTAAATTGTAGACATCATGACCCCCCATTCTTAAATACTTCAAACAAGTATCTTCCAAAAATAAAGACATTCTATATAATCCCTAAGAAAATTAATATTAATTCATTAATGTCACCAGATTAAACAGTCCATGTTTAAGATGCACCCTCCACAGGGAACTGTATTCAATATCTTGTAATAAACTATAATGGAAAAGAATCAAGAAAAAGAATGTAGGTATCTACATATATGTATGAATAACTGAATCAGTTTGCTGCACCCCTGAAACTAACAGCATATTGTAAATCAACTATACTTCAATAAAACAAAAACAAACCCCAAAAAAGGTGCACCCTCTTTTTTAGGTCAAGGGTTGATATTTTCTCTACTGTAGATACAAGTTCAGAGAAGGAAAATATCTGTATGGGTTGAATAGAAGGAGAAATCTTCAAGAAGGAACTAGGATTTGAATTGGGCTTTGAAGAACTGTAATAGAAAAGGGAAGAAGAGGAAATGTTCAAATAGGAGTAGGTGAATATTGTATGCAAAGACACAGAAATGGGAAGCAACGTGGCTCTTCGTGGGCAGTGGTGCCCAGCAGACCTGGCCGATGGGGTAGCGGCTGCTCGAGAGTGAGGCTGGACAGCCACGTGGAAGCAGAGTACAAAGAGGTCCACCGCTGAAGCCGTCAGAGACACAGTGACCACACAGTAGGAAAATGTAAATGAGATTGATCCTACGAGAGTCACATCAGATGTTTGGAACATATTCAGGTGGAAACCAGGAAGAACAATGTTTAAAGATTTGGAGTCAAAATTAGGCTAGGGAATTGATCAGTAATTGAAATCATTTATTCACATGTTCATGCTACGAATATTTTCTGAGTACCTATTATTTTCCAGATACCAATCTAAGCACAGGAAACAGAAACCTGGAAGGTCCCTACTTTCCTGGAGCTCAGATTCTTTTGTGTGTGTGTGTGTGTGTGTGTGTGTGTGTGTGTGTGTGTATGTTGGGTGACAGGAGGATTGGGAATCATTCAATAGTCAAATGAGTAAAGGAAGAAGAAAAGATTAGGTCGATGGTGATACTGTTAAAGTGAAATATAAAAGAAAGCCCCTTCATAGTGATTGCAGCCTACCCTAAATTTGGTGTTCAGGAAAAGAAATATTTAAAGCACTGTTATGCTGGAGCTGGCTACCAGTTCAGAAGAACAGGTATTTCCACAGTTGTGTGAGTTGTTTGAAATTACATTGGCAGCTTTAAGTAGGCCAAAGCAGAATATCTATCACGTGTTCTATGCTACAAATCTACAAATTCTATGCTTCCAGTGCTACAAGTCATGGCTTCTTTTTTTTCCAGAAGGCTGAACGTTGAACACCAACCAGCGCCTCACAACCTAAGTGGCAGGGAGATGGCGACGTGAAAATCCAGGAGACAGTATTCTAGGCAATTCGTGCGCAGTTCCTACGATGCAGAATAAGCTTGGCATGTTTGAGGAACACTGAGAAGGCTGGAGTTTGGTGACCCGGGGGGAGGGGGGCAGGCATAGGATGAGGATGGAGATCAGCAGAAGCTGAATCCCTTGGGGCCATGGCGGCCCGTCTTGACTTTGGGGTTTTTATTTTGAATGTGATGAGAAGTCATTGGAGGATCTTAAGCATAAGGATAGCATAATTTGAATTACATTTTAAAAAGATCACCTCGGTTGTTAGAGAATGGATTGGAGGAAGGGAAGAGTGACAGAAAAAAACCTCAGTAAGAATTTACTGTTTATGAAGCAGTGTACATACAAGGTTATTCACTGCAGCATTGTGAAATGGCAAAATATTGGAAAAAGCCTAAATGCCCATCAATAGCAGAGAAAGACAACTGATAAGGGTCTATCCATATAATGGAACTGCTCAGCGGTTGTTTAAAAAAAATAAAATCACTCCACTTACTGTTAACAAAATATCCCCAAGATAGATTTTTAAATGAAAAAAGAGTTGGTACAAACCAGATTGTAAAAGATACTGCTTTTTTGTGTAAAATGGGGGAGTGGGTCACAAATTATACTTTGTTGTATTTACAGGTCTATACGTTGCTGCAAAATAGCTAAAAGGGATTTTGAGAAACTAATAGATGAAAGCATATTCAATTCAATTGCCATTTTTGGAGGTCAAAAATGATCAGACATTAGCAACTGCATATGGTTTGGCCTAAGTTGTTAATTATATTTTGGGTTTTATTTAGTATTTATTAGAGGAGAGAGAACAGACGTGGTACAGTATTGTGGGGTGGTTTTTACTGTATGCCCTTTTGTGCTTTATTAAGCCACGAGAAAATGTTCTTTTATTCCCTGTTTTAAAATTAGGTAGATAAATGATTGATAGGTAGATGAGAGAGCAGGAAAAGGATGAGGAGCTCTCACAGAAGGCCCAATAAAATTTACGGTAGCCGGGACTAGAGCGGTGGCAGGAGAAATGAAGAGGAGATGGATTTGGGACATATTTCTGAGACAAAGTCGATAGGACTTGCTGTTAGATTTTATGTTTGGGGAGATGCAATGAAGGACGAGGAAGCAAGGAGACATCCTCACTTAAGTAATTAGATGTAGTTGCCTGGGCAACTAAAGCAATGGTGGTACCATCTACTAGGATGACGACCGGGGAAGAAGCAGATGTGGTGGGGAGAATGAACATGCTGGGAAGCATCCAGTTTGAGGGGCCTGAAGACCCTTCCATGGATAGGTCAGTTAGGAACTGAGACAGACAGACCTGGGGTTCAGGAGAGAGCTTAGGGCTTTGAGCTCTGAAGTCAAGAGTTATCCCAATTGTCAGACGGAAAGAAAGATATTTTTAAAAGGGATTCTGGCAAACTTCAAGGCCCTTTCTTTTCCCTTTGTCCTGGAACATCACAGAGGTTGCACAAAGGACACTCAAACAGACTGTCAGGGAGAAATGCATAAACCAAGAACATCGGAACAAGTGTCCTCACATTTAAACGCCCTTGTGTCTGCAACTTATGTGCTATTCAGTCCCTGTGAGCCCACGAACATCATCCAGGAAGCTGGGAGGAAAGGCCTTTCTGGGGCAGCCCCATCCGGCGGGGCCAATAGCAGCTCTCCATTGACGGCAGGTAGCTTTTCCTGAGTGTCAAACACGGCACATCAGCCCACTACTTCAGTGGGAGCTGCGGAGGCACAAAGCAAGTTCAAACGGGGGCAAAGCTGAAATGATTCTCTTTCCTCCCTCAAACTAGCTAATCCAACTGTAAAAAAAAGAAAAAAAAAACTCAAAGAGAAACAGAGCTCAGTGATTGAAGAAAGCATAAACTGACCCGGTTGTATACAGGACTGTGGATAAAAGAGTACGTGACAAAAAAAAAAAAAACAAACAAAAAAACAAGATAAATGGAAACGATCAAAATAAAAACTCTGGTGAGATCTAAGGACTGGGATTCTCTGCCTAGGATTCAGGCTCAGTACTCAGCAGGGTTTGAAGTGAGCTTGGCGGTGGGGATGGAGCAGCCTCCGTAGGTTTGCAGAAGGAGCAGGAAAACCCAGCCTCTGAACACACCACACACGCTCATCTTCAGAGAAGATGGTCCCTGGGCACTTCTGGCAAGTGCTGAGCTGTTAGCCCCACATCCTCACTTGATTCTAAAAATGGATAATTAAATTCTGTTGCACTAATGAAATTCCCCTTGTCGTTTACACTGCAGAGGGTGTCCGTGGAGCATTCCGGGGGAGTGGGGGATGTACAGCCCAAGCAGGGGAGCATCTACTCGGCACAGAACCCCAGAGACGTGAGTCACTAACTGATGAGGGTGAGCCCTGGGGGTGGCTCGAAGAGAAATTCAGGACTGAAACTGGACAAGACTAGGCCAAAATGTCCAGAGCTTTCCCCACCAAACAAAATCCAATTTTTTTGCTGAATTGCCAAATGTATGCTTAGTTTAAGGTTATGAACATCTGGTCTTAGTTCACCCTGGAGAGAAATACACATACATTGGTAGGCTAATAGCTCTCTTGTCGACTCAGAAATCTTCCAGAAAAAGAGGATGTGACTCTTTACCTATATAAATGCATACGTTGTTCTTATGCTCACTGTTGCTATTATTGGATCAGTGACTGACAAGGAAGGAAGATGGCATTAAACTTATGCAAATTTTTAAGCATACATAGATTTATTAATATACATTTGTGGGTTCTCATCGAAAACCAAAAGCTTGGTGCGCTGAAGATTCTTACAGGAAAAGGAAGAAAATATTAACTCGTATTTCCTCTTTGGGGGTGAAGAGATCATCAAGGCCCTCAAGATTACCTGGGGCTCTTCAATGATTCTGCCTGGTCAGAGGGACAGCACAGGCCCAGGCAAGACTTGCTTTATTTATTTATTTTTTTTAAAAAAAATTTATTTTATATTGGAGTGTAGTTGATTTACAATGTTGTGTTAGTTTCAGGTGTACAGCACAGTGATCCAGTTATATATATACATGTATCTCTACTTTTTCAAATTCTTTTCCCATTTAGGTTATTACAGAATATTGGGTAGATCTGGTTTTATTAATGTGTGTTAAAAATGGATAACCAGGGCTTCCCTGATGGCGCAGTGGTTAAGAATCCACCTGCCAACGCAGGGGACATGGGTTCAAGCCCTGGTCCTGGAAGATCCCATATGCTGTGGAGCAACAAAGCCCGTGCACCACAACTACTGAGCCTGCGCTCTAGAGCCCGCGAGCCACAACTACTGAAGCCCGCGCAAGACAACTACGGAAGCCCGCATGCCTAGAGCCCGTGCTCCGCAACAAGAGAAGCCACCGCAATGATAAGCCCGCACGCCGCAACTAGAGAAAGCCCACGCACAGCAACAAAGACACAATGCAACCAAAAATAAATAAATAAAATAAATAAATTAAAAAAAATTTTTTTAAGAGTGGATAACCAACAAGGACCTACTGTATAGCATGGGGAACTCCGCTCAATATTATGTAACAACCTAAATGGGAAAAGAATTTGAAGAAGAATAGATACATGTATACATATAACTGAATCACTTTGCTGTACACCTGAAACTATCACAACATTGTTAATCAACTCTCTTCCAACTTAAAATAAAAAGTAAAATTAATAAAATTAATAAAAAAAATTAAAAAGGAAAAAAAAAATCCGTGCTATGTTTTTATTCTCTTTCTAACAGTGGGAACTTGTCACTGACCCTTGCTGGGAGGTTGTAAAAAAAAACTTAGGGATCCAAAGAGATACCGAAAACTGTACGTTAATATGATAAACCTAAGACAGGCGCGAGGGGTAGGTGGGGGAGGAGTAAATTAAGCGAGGCATCGTGACAGTGAAATGCATTATTACCTCGTTATTCATGCACTCTTGGCTTTTCAGTTGATGAACTTTTCACACCAGAAGTGGGGAAATTAATCAACTTTTCCTCTCAGTACGTCTTCTCCTATCTCCTCTGCTGTCTCACCTAATTGCTCTGCACTCAATATGGACAAAGATATTGTTCTCATTTCAACTTTCCCTACAAAGCTCAGGTGTCCTTATCTGACTCTGAAACTCATTCTCACCTCATCCAGCATAACCTGCCTTTAGCTTCTGCAGCAATAAATCGGGAAGCTCCTCGGCTTCTTTTGGGATGTTAGTGCAATATTGGAGCCTAGCCTCCCGCCGGGTCACACCAGGAAAAACTTCGGTTTCCCTTTCTGCACTCAACAGCCTCTCCCCTCCTCTCCCGGGCACCTGGAAGAAAACCCAAGTGTCCACATTTGTTGGTGACGGAGATGACCAGACCTGGTGAAGGTCCTGATAATTTTCTAACTTCGCCTCCGAAGCAATAACCCCCCTGCAAAAACCATCACAAAGGTTTGCAACTCTGCCTACATTGTTAACAAAAAAACACAGAAGGGGGAGACTTTGGGGATGTATCCGATTTATGAGTATTTCATGACAGAAGGGCTAAACTTCTGGAAGACTAAGTAAACTTTGTAATTATTACCCAGGGTTTTCCCACGTTGTAGATCAGCCCCTCTATCCCGTGAAACAACCCAATTCCATCCCCTCTGAATCCTCCTGGGAATTTAAGATCTTTTGAATACTAAGCTAATGAAGGCCCCGGACATCAGCTCTCAGGGTTAACAACCATCTACTTGCAGGCTGTGTTGACATCAGCTCCTATGTGACGAGCTGACAAAGGAAGAGACACAGCCTAGCACATGAAATATAAGATGATTCTGTGTCTTAAGTACTTAAAGCCTATTACCAAAATAGGTGTGCAATGTTGCCGTTATAAATATCATGCTTAACACCTTTTGATTCTTTTTACTCTGAAGAGTCCAACCTATTATGCAAGAAAGAAAGGCCACCTTTTAAATCTCACTCACTTCAGTTCCCTCAGAGATGGATGGGGCCCGCCTTACCACAGCCTCACATAAAAGCACAGCAGTATGCTGCTGTAAATCTGTTTTACATCTGCTTTTATGTGAGCCTGTGAGCCAGGCCGGGGCTGGGCTTCATTATCCTCTTTTTTCTTTCTTTCTTTTTTTTTTGGATTTAAAAAAAAAACTGTAGTCTCCAGCAGGCTCAGATGATTTGCTTTGTAAATAACACGAATTCACTTTCCCTTAGAGAAAACCACTTGGGACTCCTGGGACCCACGGTCTCTGCTCCGGTTGATGGTACGAGCCACCTGCTTATGGAGGTGCCTCCTTGGACAGTCTTCTGGCTGCTGTGCCCACCTGACCACAGCCAGGATCTCTGGACCACAGGGCTTTGCTCTGCTGCGGCCACCGCTGGCCCTGACTCTGCAGGAGTAGGTCCCCAAAATACCATGTTGCCACCGGGGAAAATAGTTGTGTCTACATTTTGAGTCCACCATGTGGTCCTTACAAAAACATACTAAAAAAGTTTGAGTTTTATTTTAAAGTTGCTGTTAGAATTTGTGGTTCTCTGATATGATCTCATTTGTGCTTCATGAGCTGGGCCTATTCAAAGAGAGCCTTTTAACCACCAGGTAGAGGATCTGAATTTTATTTTAATCAACACCAATTTAATTAAAATTAAGGGTAGTGCAGTGGGCAGAACAGTGGAAGGAGAGTTAGAAGACTGAGCGTCATTGGGTGTGTGATTTGGGCAGGTGAGTTAGTTTCTCTGATTCCTAAAATGAGAAGCTATTACCAGAAAATCTTTGCAGTTCTGTCTGATTCTGTCTGGTTCTGGGGCTGTGGATCTATGATTGGCAGGTGCTAGTCCTTGACTGGGTTTTATCTAGCTTAGGGTCATATTGCTAGGATCCCTGACAATTGAGTCCAGAAAATGTTTCTTTCTCAGAAAGCTGCCTGATCCAGAACAGAAATTCAGAAGACTTAACTATAAGTTGGAATTGAAGACCTTTTATCCAGCAATAATTTAACATCTTCAAGAATTCTGCTAGGGTTAAAATAGTGGACTAGGTCTCCAGTTCCTTCTAAGAAACAACTGAAATGCAAGTACAGACACGTAAAAAGTAATAACATCACATGTATGAGCTATGAGAAAAGGAGCTTGGATATGGGGGTGTGGCTAACAAAGAGACATTTTAATGCACTTCTTGGAGATGGAAAGCAGGGGTGAGGAATGAAGAAAGTACCAAAGGCCACTGCCTACAAGGGGCTTCACGTGAGGTGGGGTCCAGCCACCCCAGGGAGGCCAATATGGTTCTGGGTGGGCAGCGAGGCAGGCACAGCAGAGGCAGGGAATGAAAAGTCAAACTGAAAACAAAGGAGAAAAGTGTTTACTCAAGAAGTTGAGCGGACTGTAGAAAGTTAAGGCTTTTAGTTAAGCAGGTTGGTGCTCTGTGGTTCTGCCCCAGCATGCCCAGAGCCCACAGTCAGAATCCCCAGTAATTCTTTCCTAAGTATTAAGAGGTAAACAAAGATCTCTTGTAATATGTGAACCAGAGCAGAAAAGAGAAAGGCTTAGATAAACAAACAGAAAAATAAAAAAGAACCCTGGAAGAACAAGATGTGATTCTGGAAACAGAAGACAACTTTCATCACCATCACCACCACCACCCTCATCATCATCACCACCTCAGAGAGATGCGAGAAGATATTTTCTTCCTTGTGAAAAAGAGTAATTGGAGCAGAAGAATGAACTCATAAATATTAAACATATAAATGATCCATTTTAAGTGCTATAAATGGAATACAAACTTAAGAAAATCTCCCAGATATAAAGCAAGAAGTTAAGGAAATGAGGGAAACTAAGCACTGGAGAGAAACAATTCAAAAGATCTAATGTCCAACTAATGTGAGGCCTAGACAGAAAAAATAACAGAATAAATAGAAGGAAAGAATCATTGATGAAATAATAGATGAGAATTTCCAGAGCTGAAGGACATGAGTTTTTTAGATTAAAACAAAAAGACCTACATCTAGACATATTATCAGTGATAAAGAGGAGATTCTAAAGGCTTCGAAGTAACAATAAATTAGCCAAAAAAATACTCCAACCAGATTCTAAATAGAAGATTCTAAAAGCTTCCAGAGTATCCATAAAAGAGTTACCTACCAAGTTACGAGAATCAGGCGTGCATTTCGTCTGATTCCCAATTAGCCACCTGGATGGAGGAAACTAGTATAGTGATGCTTTCAATATTCAGAGGAGATATAATTTTAATCCAGAACTTAATGCTCACCTAGACAATCAATCAACTGTAAGAATAATGTCACTCTTAAAAATGTAAGGGCTAAAAAATTTTACTTCTAAACCACCCTTTTTGGGGAAATTATTTGGGAATGTACTCCATAACCCCAGAAGAGAAAAAAATGTGTGATCCGAGAAACAGAGGACTTCATTTAAGAGAGCAAAAAAGGACGTTTCACGACAGCTTCTGTGTGTGAAGCCAAAAAAAATCACCCATAGAGACTGGGTGGGGAGGATGGAGGGATGGGTGGAGGAGAGCAGGGAACACGGGGACAGGAGGGCAGGTGTCACTGAGAGTTTGAAAAATAACTGAGGGCGTGACAAAGGCAATGGTACTAGACAAGGTCATTAATTCCTCATGAGAAAATACTGCATAAGCAATTCATGTTCTAAATAAGAAGCAGTGTAAAATGAGGCACGATTTTAAGCAAATGATAGGGTCTGAGCAAAGACTCTATGTGACTCCAAATCTAGGAACAATCTGCTAGAGGGGAACCCCAGAGAGGAGGAAATGCAATCCCAGCCCTTCCCTTGGCCAGAGATTGAATAATATTCTTGGTCACAATCATGTAAATGCTCTTGATTAGTTTTGAACTCTTTCAACTCTTAAAGAAAACCTGTGGACGAAAACCAGAAGCCTTGTTTGTGCCACAGACCTGAATGTAAATGATGTTATCAGGCTCGTCAAGGGTAATTTTTAAAACAACAAGTTTCAAATAGTGAGAGATGTGTGTGTGTATGAGGAGAGCATTCATAATCTAAATTCTTGCCATTTGTATAAGAAGTAAATGAGTATTGACTAAAATTGATAAATCAAGACATCGAGTTTTAGACGTACTTCCTAGTCATCGTCAGGCCCTAGATTAGAACCTGGTCTCAGCCTCGGAGCCGCATGACAATCAGTGGGGGAAGCTGCAAAGAACACTGATGTCTGGTCCCACCCCAGGCTCTGCTGTCATTCCTGTAGGGTGAGGCTGGAGCGCTGAGATGTTTTCAGTCCCCAGATGATTGGAATATGTAGTCAAGGCTGACAGTCGCTGCCCTGAAAGGACCTCAGTGGGATTGGGAATGGGGGGAGGGGGCAGGGAGGACTTATTTGCACCATCAGCCTTCTATTCTGTTTGATTTATTGCCATATGCATATATCATCTCGATAGAAATTGAGTTGACAGGGAGCATCTCCGAGGCACAGAGCCCAGGTGACGGGCAGGTCATGGTCCAGGGCGTTACAGCCTCCAGGGCCATGGGGTTGAGGAGGCCTCAGCCATCCCCTAGCCCTTCCTTCCCTGCTTGAGAGAAGAGGACACTGGTGTCCTGGAAGACTGGGTGACAGGTTATGAGACCAGCTGAAAGCAGGGGTAGGGCTGGTGGGTGCCAGCATGCTTCTCTCTGCTGTGTCTCTCCCACTATTGGACCGCCTCCCGCTCCCCCTTTCATCCTTGCCCTGCCAGTCCACTCTGTGAGCCTTTCTTTCTTCTTGCCGTTTTGTTGTGCTGGAAGGCAAACACAGATGGCACATCCTAGGAAACACGGCTCAGTGTCACTGAATTGGGGGTGTTTTCTCGTGTGGAGCTGGATATGCTTAGTCTGCTTCGGGCCACTTTCTCTTTCAAAATAAACGAAATAATCCGGCATTTTCCTTCCACTTGGTCTTCAATTTCCTCTCTCTGTGCATCCGTGAGCCTCCATGGAGAACCGGTTCTTCATCCTGATGCAGAGAGACCTCCACTTCCCAGAAGAGGAAAGCCGGGTGGGTGATCCGCCTGATGTCACATGAGGAGCAGGTGGGTTTTTTTCCTGGCTGTTTCTTCTCTTTGTTTTTTTGTTTTTGTTTTTGCGGTACGCGGCCCCTCACCGCTGTGGCCTGTC
>NC_041229.1:3497179-3508798 GCF_002837175.3 Physeter macrocephalus
CACAGGCTCCGGACGCGCAGGCTCAGCGGCCATGGCTCACGGGCCCAGTCGCTCCGCGGCATGTGGGATCCTCCCGGACCGGGGCGCGAACCCGTGTCCCCTGCATCGGCAGGCGGACTCTCAACCACTGCGCCACCAGGGAGCCCTGCTCTTCGTTTTTTTCTTTGCACTTACATCAATGTGAAGGATACATATTTCTCCATCGTTCCCCCATAGCCCTGGAGAAATACGACAGGGCCAAAAACAAAGGTAAGAGATTTATAGAACCCTCGAGATTGCAATTAATAGAAGCCGCTGGGATGACGCCCCGCATTCTGCTTCTGAGGGCCTCAGACACGCAGCGGCATCCTCCCATAAAGCAGAGTGTGTTGACACCAGAAATAAAACATTTGTACTGGTGCTCAGAAAATGCTTTATATGCATTCCTGAGCCTTACTCTGTGTTTAAACTCCAGCTTTTTAAAGTATAATTTTAGCCTTAGAACTTAACGTTTTTACTGCCTTTTCCTCCAAATAATCAATATTGATTTTACTGTATCTGTTATTATCCTGACATTAAGATTTATTTTCCTCCTTTGCATGAGATTGTAGTTTACAGAATGAGCATTTATTCTGTTCTTTCAGGAAAGCTCATGGGATAATTATCTTGCCCCATTGGCAAATCATTCAGCTTATTCTGTATTGAAAAATAATAATTGGCTTTGCCCCCTCATCAGGCCTGAACAGCTTTATTATTATTATATTTGCTGGTACTTTGTGATAGCATCTTTGCAGGCTTTCAAACTGTCAGGGACAGGATTCAAGGAATATATCTTAAGCCAGATGCAAGATGTCTTGCGGGGTGGTCATAAGAAGTGAGCAAGGGAGCTGACGGGAGGAAACGATAGCGTCAAGAAAACGAATCTTTACGTGCATATATTCACTATGGCTTTTGCGCTATATGCGTATATTCACTGTGGCTTTTGCACTACACGCATATATTCACTATATGTGCTTTTGCACTGGAATATTTCACAGGTAGGCTAAACTTTAGAGGAGGCTGCAAGGCATAAAGGAAAGAGCGTGAAATTAGAAGTCAACGAGCCTGGGACCTATCCTTCACTCGCTGTGTGACCCTAAACAAATTATCTAACCTCTCTGAGCCTCTGAGTCCTCTCTTAATGGGAACAATAACACAAGAATATGCTTATTGTTTGGTTTTGTGTGTTAAATAAATAACACACAAATAAATAAATAAATAATAAATAAAATAAATAAATAATAATCATGTATATTGGTTCATACCATGTCAAAATGTAGGAGTTTATGCAAAGTGTCTAGAGAGAATATAGCTGTGGGTCATCTACCTAGTCATTCCCTCTTAATTGATGCACTCAACAAATATTTATTTTGCACCTGCTATGTGTCAGCTTCTGTGCAAAAAGGTGCTAGAGTTCCAAGGGGGGTAAAACAACACCCTTCTGGTCATGGATCTTACAGTTGTTGGAAACACAGACGCCGGTGGAACAGTCCCATAAACAAACATAAAACGACAGCTGTGATGAGGTCTACGAGAGCAGGTATGCAGAGCTCTGAAAGCCCATCACAGAGTTGTAACCCTAGCAGGTGGCACTTGAGCAGAGGACTGAGAAACAAGGAGAGGAAGCTGACTGCTAAGACGCAGGGAAAAGCATTCCAGGCAAGGGAACAGTCCCACGGCCGGAAGGCGCTCAAAGAGCACGAGGAACCCAAGAAGGGTCAATGTCCCTGAAGCGGGGAGAGCCCATGGGACAGGGGTCAGAATGGAGGGAGCCGACAGCAACACCGATAACGCCCACAGAGCAGGGTCACATGGCAAGGTTCGTTCCTGGTGAGGGGCTCATGGATTGTTTGTGTTTTCCTCTTCACAATTTCTCTTCATTAATGAAAAAGACAAATAAAGAGCCAAGCAGGAGGTGAAGATGGAGACAAGAGAACATGGCAGCGATAGTGGCTGGGGAGGCTGAGCGCAGACACAGAGGGGCGTGCAGGCAGGGTCGAGGCACCCGGGTACCATGTGGGGAGAGGCGGGATTCACAGGTGCTGAGACGGGCTGGGGTCACAAATGGACGCATCACGTTTACAAGAAAAGAAAGCAAACCAGATGGAAACAAAAACAGGTGTGGCTGGTGCAGCGAAGATCACACCTGGCTGGACTCAGCGCCGGCTCCGTGCGATCTCTGGTATTTCCTAGAATTAAATATTTCTGTGAGGCTACTAATCCCATCTCCAAACAAATCGTAAATGCTGGCAGACGCAGTCCTCTGTCTCGGGGGATCCCGTAATTGCCCCCCTGCCCATGCTGGTGTTGCCACATCGCTGCCGCTCCAAGCTCCTGTCTACGGCCGGACAGGGAGCCATTAGAGGCCCATGCATCCCAGGAGCTGCTCTGTTTCCAGACGATCTCGGTTCTGGAGGCTTCTTTGGCAGAGACTTTGGGGAAGCCACCAGAGCGCGTGGACGCGTGGCTCCAGCTGACCTGCCGGGAGACGGAGCGTCTGACCCTGACACTCAATTAGCGGAACAGACGGCACATAACGTATGCTTGACACTGATATGATTTAAAGTTAATAACTGGTTTTCAAATATTTATTACAATGGCTGTTTTAATAAATATTTCATGAACACTATTTTTTTCAAAAAACCCTCTGTTGCCAGCTTTGCTGCCTTAATTTGTCTTAATGAGGATTTTTTAAAATGCAGTGACAAATTGCTTCCCTGACAGTGCACAGGAGGTGAAGAGGGCTCTTATGGAATATCCATCATCTGGGACAGCGAACCCAGGAAAAGATGAAGGACCAGCATAAAAACACCCCCAAAGAGGAACAGACAGCTGCTCTTGGGCTCCTCATGAAAGACAACCAATCTTATACAGCAGCCCGCGGTGACGGGATGCCCGTCCCTGACAGAGAAGGACGCACAGCCCTTGGACAGGCGATGAGGACGACGGCATCTCCCAGGGGATCTTGGAAGCATCACAGCAGAAGGAGGATCCCAACCCAGCCCTGCTTGGAAGGAAGAGAGAGAGCAGGACCATGCTGGGGCCTGGCAGCCTTCAGAAGCGAGCAAAGCAGGATGGAGGAGGTCCCGAAGGCAGGGGGGCTCCTTGCCTTCCCCGCTGTCCCCCCCCGGGAGCCGGAGGACCCCTGAGCCCGCACACGCGGAACGTCCCGGGGCTGCATCACAGCAGAAGGAGGATCCCAACCCAGCCCTGCTTGGAAGGAAGAGAGAGAGCAGGACCATGCTGGGGCCTGGCAGCCTTCAGAAGCGAGCAAAGCAGGATGGAGGAGGTCCCGAAGGCAGGGGGGCTCCTTGCCTTCCCCGCTGTCCCCCATGGGAGCCGGAGGACCCCTGAGCCCGCACACGCGGAACGTCCCGGGGCTGCCTGCCTTGGCCTCCCGTGGGGATGCCCACCGTGGGACCCATCTTGCCCCACTTCCTGAGGCGCCAATCCCAGAGCTGATGAAAGCCGCATTCCTCTCGGTGGAAGACTTTTGAATATTTCTGAAATCAGGACGCCTCTCACAATCCACGTGCTTGTTCCATGTGGAAGTGTGTCTTGTTTTCCCTGAAAGCTACTTTTAAAATGATGCTGCACCCTGTCACTGAGAGGACGGACACTGCATCTAAGAACCAGAAACTCTGGCCGGCCAGCAGCGCCCCAACACCTGGTGAAGCTCCGAATTAGCCGCCTTCTTCAACCGAGGACCCCGCACCCGGGCCCAGCTGCCCGATGACCCTGTCGCTCCAGACGGCTTCCAGCTGCCAGCTCCCTCGGGGAGACAGCGCCCAAGGATGGCCCTGGCATCCTCACCACCACTACCCCAGTCTATCCTGACCGCTCTCCCTGCCACGCTGTGCTCAGATGTCCGAGAGCCTGCCTGGGTCACCTCTCTCTGGTTCTGGCTGATTATCCCTCCTGGCATGACTGAGCTCAGCCCTCCACACCTCACCTAGCAACTGAGCAGCATTGCCACCCTGCTCTGCTCAGGTTCATGTGCCTTCCTGGGCTGGGAGACTGCTATCATATGCCTTCCCGGGACAGGAAGAGAGGCAATGCGATGAAAACCCCTCCAAACCCCACCATCTACCTGTAGTCGGGGTCACTCAGGAGCAGTGCTTGTCCCTTGCAGCTGTGCCCCATGGCCAGCCCTACAGCTGTCTCACCCTCTAGACCTGTGTCGGCCAGGGGTGCCAGCCTTCTGCATTTCAGCACCTGGCCCCTGTGGCCTTAACTGGCCTCAATATTATGTGTTAATCGTGTCAGAGCAACTGCTTCCTAACGATTAGTTCATTCCACTGCGGCGTCCCCCTGCCAAGCTCCAGGAGCCACCGTCCACGCTGCATCCTGCCAGAACAGACAGCCTTGGAATCGTGCAGTCCCCTCCTCTCGCTTCCCCAGCTCAAAGTGCAAAGCAGTGGCTTCCGCGGACCCACCTGGAGAGCACCCCAACCTAGGAGACAGTCAGGCACAGCAAGTATCTTTGGACACTCACTGTGTGCTGTGGAGGCTCGTGCCGTGAATACAAAGAGGAAAAGGCTGTAGGGAGGTACGCGCAGAATCGCATGTACAGTCTGTGGGGTTTTATCATCCAGGTGTGTACGGAGGCACCTGGAATTAGGGGCACCTAGCCAAGTCTATAAAGGTACAGGGGTACATGTGAACTAAGACGTAAATTGACCAGGGGAAGCCATGTGGCCAAAGGTGTGGGTTTAAGTGGCGGTGGGACACCTCCGAGAAAAGGAAGTTCAGAGGCACCTGCTCTCCCACCTTCAGCGATTCGGTGACATGCACACAGATTAGTATAGACAGAAAGTAAAATGTGAGTCAGAAGATGCCGGGGGCTGAAAACTAGACCGTACATGGAGGCGATCATTTACCTCCTTAAGAAATTCTTGTCTTCCCCTGTAGGTGATGGGGAACCACTGAAGAGTTTTAAAAGAGGAGTAATGTGCTTAGGTCTGTGGGTTAGATCCCCAATCATGCTGGTAGTTCTGGAAAAGAGTAGCTTTGAGCAAGACAAAATAAGGAAGAAAGCCCAGGAGTCAATATCACAGTTTCATAGAGAGAAGATGAAGATCTGAACCAAGTGCTTGTTATGTGCCAGACATCATTCAAAGTATTACATGGTTAATTTTTGCAATAACTCTATTAGGAGAGCACTATTGATACTTCTGTTTTACAGAAGAGAAAATAGAGTACAGGGAGGCCAAGAGCTTGTCCAAGGCCATATAATCAAAAAAGGTGTAGGATAAAGGAGAGGGGGAAGAGTCAAGGAAGGTTTAGAAGGCCAGCTGAGACAAAATACCGAAAGGTAGGCTCAGGGGTGGGAAGGCAGGGAGGAATCAAGAGTGATTCTCCGGTGTCCTGCGTAGTCACTACGCAGGATAGGGATATTAACAAATGTAAGTAAATTAGGGGCGAAATTTAAAATACAGGAGGAGAAAGACGATGAATTCAGTTTGGAACCTGGAGCATGAGGTGTATGTGGGGCAACGGGTCAGTAACAACATCCAGGCAGGTGAGGGCAAGACAAGCTCAGGGGAGTGGCCCCGGGTAGAGGAAAGGACTTGGGAGTCACCCACGCAGAGCTGGTAGCCCCTCATGGTCAGAGAAGCCTGTTTAATTGCAGAAAATACCTCCGCCTAAGTAACTGTAATCAGGGAAGTGATTCTGACCCCCACCTTTTTTTATTTTTTTAATTTTTTTTGCGGTACGCGGGCCTCTCACTGTTGTGGCCTCTCCGGTTGCAGAGCACAGGCTCCGGACGCGCAGGCTCAGCGGCCATGGCTCACGGGCCCAGCCGCTCCGCGGCACGTGGGATCCTCCCGGACCGGGGCACAAACCCGTGTCCCCCGCATTGGCAGGCGGACTCAACCACTGCGCCACCAGGGAAGCCCCTGACTCCCACCTTTAAGAGTCACCAGCCTAGCCTGTTACACATCACTGTTCTCCCCAGGGTCTTGGGCCACCTCTCCAGCTGAGCTGGACAGCGGCTGACTGACCCCCTTACTCATTGCTCTCAAAGTCCTCTTGCTGAGCCTTTCTCGTTTGACAGCAACTGGAGGACTGAATGGGTCACATGGTCCGATGAGCCAGTGGCCAGCGAGCTGGGCTCATGCCCAGTGACATCCTCCTGTTTTTCGGGACCAACTGAATGAGCTTGAAACACTGATGGAATTACCTAGTGAAAGGGTGGAGGCCTGCATGACCCCCAGGTACAGGGAAGCTATTTCTGGGCCCCCCTCTGGCTGTGCCATCACAGCACAGGACAAAGAATGTCTGGAAAGCACGGACAGCAGCGGACAACAGGACTCCACTTAAAGCTTGTGTATACAGATGCTGCTGTGTCAGCGGCCTCTTCTGATCAACTGAATACACTTGGGTTTAGTGGCCATGTGTGATTGCTCCCTTTCAACAAACCCAGAAGAGGTAAAGTCTGCTTGGTTTGTGGGAGTTGAGAGCAGAAGGGGAGAAGTGATTGAGGTTTGGAATAGGACGTGGTTAGAGCCCTCCCAAACGGCCATGGGCCTGTAGCTCAAACCCTGGGAGTGGGGCGTCAGATTGAGAGGAGAGGTGGGTTAAGGAGGGAACCCAGAGGGGAACCCATGTGTCAAAGGCAGGCAGAAGAAGGGAAGCCCGAAGGAAAGAGCGGCCTCACAGAAAGGATGGAGAGAAGCGGAGGTGACCGGAGGAGAAGGAGGAAGGAATGCAGCCTGGCAACCAAGAGGATGCTGCTGTCCTTACCTGAGGGCAGGGAAGCCCGTGCAGGGCAGTGAGGAGGCGCCCAGGAGGTGCAGAGATGGAGGCTTGTGGAGGATTAAAGAGTAGTGAGAGTGGCAGAGATGCAGCAGCTTCTGGGGAGAGGCAGCGTGTGGGAAAAATGATTTTATACAATGAGGGTGGCTTAAAACAATACAGATGTATTCTCTCACGAATCTGGGGAACTCCAAAATCAAGGTGTCAGCAGGGCTACCCTCCCCCTGACAAGGCGCTGAGGGAAAACCTGACCCTTGCCTCTTCCAGCCTCTGGGGGCAGCTGGCTTTCCTTACCTTGTGGCTGCATTGCTCCTATGCCGTGATGGCTAATTTTATGTGTCACGTTGACTGGGTCACAGAGTGCCCAGGTATTTGCCTAAACATTATTACCGGGTGTGTCTGTGTTGAATCGATTGATTGACTAAAGCAGATCACCCCTCCCCGCAATGTGGGAGGGCGCCATCCAATTCCTTGAGGGCTTAAATAGGCCACAAAGGCAGAGGAAGGGGAGATTGGCTCTCTCTGCCTGACTACCTGAGCTGGACGTCAACCTTCTCCTGCCCTGAGACGCTCCTGGTTTTCAGGTCTTCAGATTTGGATGGGAACTACACCAGCAGCTCTTCTGGTCTCTAGCTTGTGGACAGTAGATTGTATGGGACTTCTAAGCCTCCATAATCATAATAAATCTATCATCCATCTGTCTGTCTATCTATCTATCTATCTAATCATCTTCTATCAGTTATGTTTCTCAGGAGAATCCTGACTGATGCAAATGTCTATTTTTGCCTTCTCTGTGTATCCCTCTCAAAACTTGCCCTGTCACATTCTTATAAGGTCATTTATGATTGGATTTAGGGCCTAACTTGATAATCCAGAGTAATCCTCCTCTCAAAATATTTAACTTAATTCCATTTTTTGCCCTATAAGGTGAGATTCACTCTTTACCATATAAGGTGATATTCACAGGTTCCAGGGATTAGGAGGCGAATATATCTTTGCGATGCCATTTTTTTAGCCTACCACATGAGGAGCAGTTCCCCTCCAGGCAGAAGAGAAGAAATCAAAGGAAATAGTTAGAAATGGGAAAAGGGCTAAAATATTGCAGAGAAATTCTAAGAGGTGGGGAGCGTCAGGAGAGGGTGGGATAGGGAGGAGGGGAGGGAGGGGATATGGGGACAGGTATATGCGTATGGCTGGTTCGCTTTTTTGTGCAACAGAAACTAACACAGTATTGTAAAGCAATTACATTCCAATAAAGATCTACTTAAAAAAAAAGGCAAAGTAAAAGGCTAGGTTAGTAGTGTTAAGTTCTGAGAAAAGGAATCTTTGCTGTTGCTGGGTTACATGCGTCATCTCTACCCATTGACCCAGGGAGGGAATAGCCATGTGTATCCTTAACTCAGGACTAGGGTTCTACTAGCATCATATTCTGCGAGTGCCCCCTTGCAGGGGACGAGGACACGCAGTCAAGTAACCTGAGCCAGCCCGCTCGCAGCAGGGGACCAGCACAGACCTGCACCATTAGCCGTGGTAGTTGTTATCGTGGTCATTTCAGAGGACGCAGCTAAGAGGCGAGGACAGTAGGATGTGCAGGTTTCCAGTAACGATCAGAGCACGGTGGGCATCGCCAAGGAAGAAGAACTGAGGGCAGGATGCATCCTATGTGGACCTAGGATGGCAGGGGTGGGCGAGGGTCGGGAGTGGATACCTGAGAGCCCTAAGGCAGGAGGGCAGAAGTCTCCACGGAGTGCCCAGGGAGGGAAATTGGCATTGCCAACAGGAGGACGTGCTGAGGGGAAGAGACTGTTGGTGGCCCCTCCCCTGTTTCTCCACCATCTGTTATGTTCACAGGATACTCTGAGTTTCCTCAGCTCCACCCAGCGGGGGCATGTTCTTGGGCGACTCGCTTCACCACTCTAGGCCTCAGTTTTTTCATCAATAAAATGGGAATAACAAAGAACCTACCTACTTCAAAGAGCCGTTCTGAGGATTCACAGAGTAGCACAGGTAGGGACAAGGGGACAGCCCTGGCACATAGAAGCCCTTGAAGGATGTTAGCTTAGCCATCGCGACTTGTGCTATGACTTGTGTCTGGTACTTGGAGCTCAGCGTGATCCACACGCACTCTAATCGATAGTGATGGGAATCTACATTTTTCCACACTCTCTGCAAAACCCTCCTCTCTGGGTTGCCAGCAAGCAGACTGACTCCTCTGCTCCTCTCGGCTCCACCAGGGAGATGCTGCTCTCACCACTGAAGACGCAGGCCACGCGGCGTCCCAGGGCTGCAGCTGCGTCCGCTTTGCCTGCAGTCAGGAGGCTCTTCCTTTGTCTGCTGGCAGCCTTTTCTCACCTGCTCCTCTGCAGCCCAGGTACCTGTACAGCAATTGGTTCCAGATGCTGGGGAATTTGCGTAGCCCTGCTCAGCATGAACGGCATTTCCCAGGTGCTTATCAACCTCTGGAAAAGCTGGTATTTTTAAGTCTGCCAGCCAGTCTCCAACACTTAGCTGGAAACGTGTGGGCCTTTAATCATCATTGTCCAAACATGGGAAGAGCAGCAGCCTGGAGACGGAATTCTTGCTGGGGAGATCCCGGGGAGCTGTGCCATCTCTCACCCACTGAGCTCTGGATAGAAGCCCCCAGATTCGGCGCTTGTTAGTCCTTCTAGATGTGTCTCCAGGACGCTGGGGAGGACGCACCTGATGGACCAAGTGGGATTCCAGCTAAAGCAGAACGAGTGAAATGTAAAATGTGGTCCAAGAAGGAAGTTGATGAATCAGGCCCCTCGTGCCTCTATCATCTCAGCATCGGGGGCAGAGATTGCCATGGAAGTGTTGTGCCTTGTTACTCAGAGTGTGGTCCGCGGACCAGCAGTACCCGGGAGCTTTAGAAATGCAGACTCTCAGGCCCTACCCCAGACCAACTGCATCAGAATCTGCATTTTAACAAAAGTCCCAAAAGCAATGCAGTTTCAGAAGCACTGATTTATGAGACACCTATAAAGACCCTACCCCCTTTCCCACCCCCAAACATCTCCTTCCATTAAGTGACGCTAGATATGCTTGCAATTTATACATTAATCACTTCTCAGCTAAGACTGGGAATGTTTTTTTGAGAAAGGTTGCAATATAGAGTATCATACTAGGGTCCTACTTCTGCAGGCCTTCAACGCATGATAATGTCAGATTTTTCCCTTAGACCTTCTGTCTCTCACCCACGGGTCTTTCTGAATACTCTGCAGCAGCAGCCCTCACGTACAACGTTTAGTATAAGCCCGTGTGTTTATTTCCTTAATCACCAGAGATGTAAACCAGCCCGGAGGCACACGGAGCAGCTTAGTGGTGGGAGAATATCATTAACACGTCAAAGATGCCTGCCTGCTTCTCAGGCTGCATACCGATCTCCAGGCCTGGCCACCGCCTGCCCAAAGATGAGTGTAGCCTGTGGTTTCCACGTGTAAGAGACTGAAAATAATCCGAGATTCCCCAGCAGTTCCCTACGGGATGCACGCTTTTCCTCCTGTGACCCCAGTACCCAGATGGGTGTGCCGGAGGGAGCCGGCTCTCAGTGTCCGCGAGAAGCTGGACACTCCTCCCTGGTAATGATGCCTGCTGTATGCCTGGCAGTGCGTGAGGCACACTCACCCTCACTCTCTCTTTCCCTTGCTGTATTTCTGGGTCTAATTACCCTCCCCAGAGGTATGCATGCCGCTTAACAGTCCCACCGAATGGGTAGGAACTGTCTCCCCTTTCCCAAGGTGGCACAGCTGGCAGGTAACGGAGCAGGTCATTGGCTCCGAAGCACGTGTTCCCACATCCTTCAGGGGGAGTCAAGATATGGAAATTAAAAACAGAAGTCATGACCCAAAGTCAGTTTCAGTGAGCGTCAAGGTAAAAATCCAGGATCCGTCCAGCTCCCCAGCACCAGCTTTGCTCCCCGCCGGTTTGAGAAGTCCAGAACGCCCCGTGGTACACGATTAAAATTGCCTCTTTTGGTGGGCCCGCCTCTCTCCTTCATCTTCTTTGGTCTGAGCCAACACCAGAGACAATTAGGGGCTGGAGAATCATTGCTGCTGGAGCTATACTTCCACCAACGTTGTTCTCCTCCTCAGAAGGGGCTGATTACCATATGAAGCATCTTTCACTTGGCAAAAATCAGAGAGAATGTTTCCCTCCGTTTTCCCTAAAACACAGACAAGAGAGTTGAGAGGGGAAGGCAGCCAGCCACCGATGAGATCTGAACCATCAGAAACTTCTCTCCGTCTTTCACAGCATTTATTTCCTTTGATGTCAAAATCTTCTTTCTCTACTTGTGTTTTATTTATTTGTTTTTTGATTTTTTTTCTTCTTTCCTTTTTTTGTCTTAACTGCCATTCAGAGCAGCTGTCTTCTCCACAGAGCCCTGAACCTGCCAACGTCAACTGGAAAGGTCGGCCCAGCTCTGGCAGTTAGAGCATCACCATGTCGCCACGGCCCTGAGGCTGACCTGTACGTCAACTCACGTCTAGCCATTTGGACCCAGGATCACACCCATAATTGGCAGCTGGCTGGAGAACATCAGATTTTATTCACCATTTTCAATAAACAACCTAGGAAAGAGAAGTAAACCCCAGAAGCCAACTTTGCAACAAGCCGTGCAGTGCTTTCTGACTCAAGGGCAAGTGTACCAGAGACTCAGATCAATTATCTAAATAATTCAAGCCCCAAACACAATTCTCCTAGAAATACTCAAATAATTGAAGCAAAGGGGGCTTCGGGGTGACCTACCTCAATAACTGTCTTGGGCTTCCCTGGTGGCGCAGTGGTTGAGAGTCCGCCTGCCGATGCAGGGGACGCGGGTTC
>NC_041229.1:3508887-3522515 GCF_002837175.3 Physeter macrocephalus
ATGGCCGCTGAGCCTGCGCGTCCGGAGCCTGTGCTCCGCAACGGGAGAGGCCACAACAGTGAGAGGCCCGCGTACAGCAAAAAAAAACAAAAAAAACCCAAAAACTGTCTTCATCTGCCTCATTACCCTGTCTACCTGACCCAGGACAGTGTCAGTATGGCCAGAGGATGTGGGGAGAATGAGAGTAATTTATTAAGTGCCTATTATTTTCCAGGCTGTCCTTGGGGGGCCTCGCATGTATCGTGTCATCTAAGGAAATGTCCACTAAGGTCCGGGCCTCCATGTGGTCCAATCTCGGAAGAGCGATTTATTCAAAGGATCACAGTCTGAAAGTTATAAATATAAGTGTTCAAAGGGATTGCAATTTCAACCCTCTTAAACAACGTAAAGAGAATCCAGTTCATAAGACAGAGCGATATTGCCTAAAAACAGACAAACAAAACACCTTGACTGTCAGCTTCAGCTCTCTACTGCCCTACAGCTGTCCTGGAATCGGAGAGCCTCTCTGACACCCCACGTTCTCCCCGAAAACACCCGAGCTCCAGCCACAGGCCCTGGTCTTTTGTTCCTTCCTTGTTACCACCCATGTCTCTAATCACATCTCTCTTTATTCTTTCACTTGATTCTGCAACAAAAAAACGCACAGAACTTGCTGTCAGAGACTGAATTCTCATTAGGAGGAAGAGAAAAGAGAGTCATGCAGCTGTGGACAAAGATGACGTGTTCTTTGGTGGCCGGGGCTGGGGACACTCACATGGTGAGTTTTGTCACCATCTCAGGAGCCATATGACAGCCTTGAGAAGAAGAAGTTATTCTCCCTTCTCCACGGTGGGATAGCCGAAGCCCAGGTGAGTTGTGGAAGGCCACAGACCTGATGAGTGACAAAATCAGGTATGTGTGGCACCAAAGCCACCACTTTTCCACCAAACCCCAAGTGTCCCGTGGAAGAGATGAAATGAATCTGGCAAGATAACAATGAGATGAAACTTCTCATCACCACTCAGTGAAGCAGATGTAGGCCTGGGAGAGAGAACCAAAGACACTGCAAAGGACCGTCCCTTGGCTTGAGACCCACTGTTACCCTTCACCCTTTACGGATCACTAGCTCAGTGGGTTCTTCCTGATTATATAGAGGTGTGGGTTGGCTTTGCTTAATAATAAGTGCAATTCATTCATTCTGCAAATATTAGTTAAATTTCTTCACGTTAGAAACCATGTGGGAAGGTGGATGGGCAAACAGAAATACAACACGACCCTGCCCTGAGAGAGCTGAGTGGAGTTGGAGATGCAGGCATGTAATGATCAGGACTGCACAAGGTGGGAGGGGAAAAAGAGTAGGTAACATCCAGCTGGACCTGAGTTGATCAGTAAAGTCTTCATCGATGACTCAGCATCTCACACTACTCTTGGAGAGCCATCTTCCACTACCTTTGTTAATGGTTCCTCTTAGTTTTCAAGGTTCTCTTGAACTGCCTTCAATTTCCATACTGAGCCGTTGTGTTTGACCCAATCCCTAAAGAAGTGGTTAAGTTGGCCAGGCCCCAAAGTCACACCGTCCCATGACAAGTCACGTAAGGGAATCATATGTCCTTAGCCCCTACACAGTTCAGTTCTATCATCACTGACATGGTTCCATAAATATACTTTGAGCATCTAGTAAGATACAATAGTGAGCAAATAAAGATAGCCTCTGGCCTCTTGGAGCCTAAAGGCTATTGGAGGAGATACCCATGAATCAAATATTTGTAAAGTATATGCAACATTTCATACACGTGAGTGTGAAATTTCTACTGTACCTGAGAAGAAGGGAGAGAAGGACCTGACCACTGACCAGGTACCACTGTGGGGCAGGTAGTCAGGGAAGATTGCTCATGGAATCAATACTTGAGCCAATACCTGGAGTCAGGAAATGAGGAGAGATCACTCCATTCAGAGGGCACAGAGCAGCTGTGATGGGAGGGAGCCGAGCAAGACCAGGGGCTGAAAGGACAGCATCATGCTTGGGGTGGGAACCGCGGAGGCACCGCCAAGATGGAGCCATGGGGTGAAACTGCAGGCCTGTGGGCGCGTGAAATAGATTGGCCTTCATCCCACCAGCAAAGTGAAGCATTTATGCCATGATGCGGCAAGATCAGATGTGTATTTTAAAAGGCCACTTGAGCTTCTGTTTGGAGATTAAATCAAAGCATGGCGAGAGTGATGTGGAGACAGCAGGAGACACGGGCGGGGATGCCCCGGGAACTGGATAAGCACAAAGGCAAGAGGCCGTGAATGAAACCCGGCTCTGCTTCTGAGGTCGCTGCTTTCCAGACAAGGCCGCCTGCACAGGGGACATGTCTTCTTTGGGTTTCCTCATCCACCAAACTAGGGAAGATATTTCCCTACCTCTTTCCAAGGTGCTTCTGAAGATCAAATTAAATTATGAAAATGAGAAGACAAAATATACCCTAATAGGACCTTCACAGCAAAAACGCAGTTAAAAGATGCTCTTAGTGGGCACCTCCCGCTCTAGGTATGAGCATTGAAGTGTGTGAGCCCACCCCCCACCAAAAAAAAGCCTGAAGAAAATCATGTAATTTTTAAAATTAGCATATATTCTGGGGGGAATCTGAGAGGAAAATCTGGAGAGAATGTTGAACAGGAGAGAAGAGAGAGAGAGGAAGACGAGGGGAGAGAGGGAGGAGGAGAAAATGGGAAAAGGAAGGAGGGAGAAAGAGGCAGGATGCTAGAGCAGGTTTCATTTAGCTGTTCAGACAGAGAATGGGAAAAAGAAACAGACTAATGTGTGAGCATGGAGAAAAGAGACGGACGTACAGCCCCATCCTCAGGATGTGAGTTTTGCCTCTAGCTCCATCATCTCCTGGATCTATTTATGAACCAGAGGGACTCCTTTGTGAATAAGCCATGATGTTATTTATGTTCCCTTTTTAAAGAGCCATCTCCAGTTTTGGCATTTACCCCATGGGAACCTCTACATAATTACTCAATTGATAACGTTCTCCCGACAAAAAAAAAACAAGCCAAGAAAAGAAAGGCTCATTCTGAATTTTCAGAATGCCGATTCCAGAAAGAACAGAAGTGATTTCTTATTTAGCTCCTCTTCTGCAATTGTATAGCAACACCCTGGCTTTTTAAATGATGAATAAGTCATTCCTATTATTCATCTTAATAAAAGTAATTCCACCAAAACCCTTGTAGGTTTCAGGACAAACTGGATGTCTTGAATTAATAAAGTATTTGGAATATGGGGCAAAAGTTTCCCATTAATTTCTAAATTGTGTTCTGAGACCCCTGCAATTCTCCTGAATATTGGCTTTGATATCTGTTTATCAGCATCCCCACCTTTTTTCCCGTTGGCCCCTTCTTGTTGATGGCTTTGATCCCAGAACTGTCACTCAGCACAGAGTATCAAATGCTTCTGAGAGTTTGGAGCGGCGCTTCGGTCTCCCGACGCCAAGCCCCCCCGACGCCAGCCGTACACAGATCCAGGGCGACGGGGCCAATGCCACCTGCCAGTTGGATTCCATTCCCTCCTACCCCACACGCTCCCTTCACCCAGGCTGTGGCAACCTCTCTCCAAGAGTGACCCCGTCACCTTGAAGCAGAAACCTATTAGTATAGGAGCTGTGCAACGAGGAGGAATTTATTAGTATAGCAGCTGTGCAACGATGAGGAATTTAGCGAGGAATATTTACACTAGCATAGATATTGTGAGTTAAGGTCAATATGGGAGATAGTCAAGAGGGATCCAGATTATATCAAAACCAAATGGATTAAACCACAGCAAGGATTATCATCAATCCCTTAGTGAAAAGAAGCTGAAACTCTGCTCTTCCCTTGCTCTCTACTGCAGTGTAAAATGAACTGTAGGTAGTTCTCATTACATGTTGTGAGTTCTGTCACACTTAAATCCTTTTGTCACCTTCACAAAGCTCCACGTTAAAGAATCTCTCTGGCTATTGTTATATAGAACTGCCAGGTCCCTGAGGTCAGATCCAGGCCCACAGCCGTGGCAGGAACAGATGCGCCCTTCGCTTCCGCACAGAATGTTGTCTTAATGAGACTGAGTTCTCTCTAGGTCGAGCCCACGTTGAAATGGCATTTGGTTGCAAGGCTCTTTCAGGGAAACTCCTCTCTCTGGGGTAAGTCGCATGACTGCTGTGGACCCCAGGCTGGCTGATACCCCATCTCTTGCCTCCGAGACTCCTTTCCTGACCTCGGACTGTGCCACAGTCCCCCCGTCCCATTCTCCATACCCACATGGACTCAACTGTGACATGGCCAGGAGCGGGCTGTGGGGATGGGGCATTCCTCCAAGGCTCCTACCCCCTGGTCACCTGGCCAGATGCATCTATGATCATCGGCTCCAACTCTGGCTATCAAAATAAACGCAGCCCGGCCTTCATTTTATCCTGCCTGTTCATCCAAACCCACGTTCAAGAGATGGGGTGCTCCCTGCCCAGCCCTGGCTGTTCCGCTGGCTGGAACTCTTCACCGTGGCCTTGCTGGGCAGGTGGAGGAGACCACTTAGATGAGGCATATGCTTCGGAGAGGACAGTTGTGGAAAATGGGACTATAAGAGCAGACTGGGGTCAGCGTGGGGAGGACTCGGGGTGCGAGAGAAAAGAGGCGCCCTTCTCTGCTCAGCAGCCCCGTCCCCAGGGCACATGTCGGCCACAGCACACCTCCGCAGTTCATTTACTGGATAGGGGGTGACTCCATTCAATTTCAAAGCATCACTTGAGAGAGGATTATTTTACCAAGGTGACTGGAGGTATTTCGGTTCTAAGACTTTATGATCACGTTGTCTCAGAGGCAGCTTGACAACGTCTTATGTCTCTGACACTGGAGGGATTTATTCACTCGAAGCGCAGCACTAAATCCTCTGCAGGCACTGTATGTAAAATCTGTCTTTATAAATAAACACCACGTTGCCCTTCCGCTTTCTTTTCTTCTGAGCGTCTGTAAAAGCCCCACCATCTCATAATGAAATAAGCCTCCCACACCTCCCTTAATGGAAGGTAGATGCTATCCTCGCTGAGTTTTGGATGCTTCCTCCTCTATGGAATTGGAATGATAATATCCAGGCCTCTTCCCCTCCAGAGATGTGAAGAAGTTTGACTAGATCACAGGCAGAATTATTCCACTTAGAGATCTTGTCCCAGACCCCACTGCTTCCCCCAAACCTCTTTCTGCTCCCTGATTCAACACACATGAATGTACCCAGTGAAGAACCCGCTGGAGTAGAAGAAAGCTGAGACTCCTTATTCCTCCAGACACGATCCTCTACCTCTGCTTGAATCCCGCTGGTGATGGGGAACTCACTGCCCCACGCGGCAGCCGAGTTCCACGCGGCAGCTCTCTTTTTCACAGGAAGCTAAAATCTCCTTCCTTCTAACTGCTGTCTTGGGGACCCAGCCATGACCCTCTGGAGTAGCTCTGAGCAAGTGTTATTCGTTCTCCACCAGACAGCACCTTAAATATTTGAAGGCAGTTATCATCTCTACTTGTCATTATTTTCTTCTCCCACATGAGCTAAGGGCAGACCTCGGCGAGCAGGAAAAAGGGTTCACAGGGGCTTGTAATATTTCCATTTCTTAAGGAAGAAATAAACAGGGCAGCAATTTGTCACCCACTTACTGTCCTATTTTTTCAGGTAGAGTACATGCTATTTTCTGCACTGAAGATACCTCCATTAACTCTTTGGTCCCAGGAAGCCACTGATTTGGGTCGTGCTCTGAAGCGTCTGCTGACCCTACTCCTGGAACACGTTGCTTGCTCTCTCTGCGCTCCCAAGACACGCTAAATTATCGCATTGTTTTGCTTCAGTTCACGTATACCCAGGCCTGCCTTTCAAGACTTTAAAAGTCTCAAGCACGGCCCATATTTTACTCACGAGGCATCCACAATGCCTAGCAGAGTGCCTCTAACTTGGTAGCCACAAAATAAATGTTTGCTGCTGAATGAATGCTGTCAATACATCAGAATAAAGAGGGTTGTTAACATTTCTTCAATGCCTTAAACTATTGGGAATATGTTACTTTACAAAGTTGGTTTATTATTTCTCCTGTCAGCTTCAGGTTCCAAAAATATGGAGCACGTGTACAAATGTGAAAGCCACTTTGTATATATATCCCCCATAAAGAAGATCTATGCCAGCTCTCTGCTGTATTTATCTGGCGACTAGCATCAGTGGTGACACATAAAACTATACAGTTAAAAGGCATTGAAGTACAGCTTAGATGAAAACAGATGAAAAAGATAGAAACTGCTCAAAGGGCTGCTAAGAAGAAAAATATCTTCAGGCCCATTCTTTAAAGCATTTACATAAATAATCCTGACGAGGCATGTACTTCTTTTTTTTTTAAATTCTGGTGGCTGGGTGTGTGAGTATGTGTATGCACGCGTGCGCACACGTGTGTGTGTGTGTGTGTGTGTGTGTGTGTGTGTGTGTGTGAGATGGGAGAGGGAGTAGTGTTTTTAATTTAAAGCTAATGGTACCCATGATGCATACTTTTCTCTCCTGCTTCCTCAGTGTTTCAGGAGATTGTTAGGTTGTCTTGAAATATCCTTCATATCACTTGTGAGGGCATTGGCAGAAATAGGACTGTTGGTGACAAGGACAGCCAGGGGCCCCCTAGAGAGCACATGCATATGAACAAACCCTGTAGAGTTCCGGGGAAGGGCAAGGGCTGGTAACATTTCATGGCTCTGTTCAGTTTCCTATCAACTTAGAGAAATATTGGCTTATGCCAAGAAAACAATCAGTTAAGGATTTCTCCTAACCAGCCAAGTTTGAAGGAAGGAAACTACCGTGTAAGCGTGCTCGAAAAATGTTTCCCTTTACTCAAATTCCATTTTTAAAAAAATTTTTATTGGAGTATAGTTGCTTTACAGTATTGTGTTAGTTTATACTGTGCGGCAAAAGTGAATCAGCTGTACGTATAGATATATCCCCTCTTTTATGGATTTCCATTTTAAATGTTCAATAGATTTAATGTTTAAATGTTTCAGAGAGATAGAACGAGCTTAGCCCTAACCCTATGATACAATCGCCAGTGGTCTTTCACTGAAGAATTTAAAGGATGATTTCTAGCATCATATGCAAAAAAGTAATAATAATTTAATGTCTGTTGAGAGGAGGGACATTGTAGAGAGATTAGAAAACTGGTCCCTATAGGATAAGCTTAATTTCACTGGAAAGACACGTCAGGGCGTGTCACATGGGAACTGTTTACCTCTCATGTCATTTCAGACTGGAGGGAAGGCACGAGACACAGACGTGAGCTGAAAATGAGCTGAGTGGCAGAGAGAAGGTACATGGAGGAAGGTAGCTCTTTTTTAGCAAGGGAGGCATCTGGATGCAATGGACAGGGAAGAAATAACACCATATAGATTTGTCCAGGCAGTCGACCAGCCAAAGAGGCAGACTTTGATTTTCTGAAATGTCTAGTCTTTAAAGCCTTAAAGCAGCTAGAGCAGGTGTTTAGATTCAAAACTGAACCCTACAGGGTACAACTTGTGGGCTCTTGACTCTGATGGCCTAAGTTCAAATCTGATCTTTTCATTTTCCAGGTTTCTTCCATTAATAAATAATTTAACTTCTCCAACTAAGGTTTCCTGCACATAAGAGGAGGAGAATAATGTTATAAGCTCATACGTTTGTAGTAAAGTTAAAAGAGGATATTCTGAGGAATTCCCTGATGATTCAGTGGTTAGGACTCTGTGCTTCCACTGCAGGGGGCACAGGTTTGACCCCTGGTCCGGGAACTAAGATCCTGCATGCCGCATGGCATGGCCAAAAAAAAAAAAAGAAAGAGGATATTCCTCTAAAACTCTTGACGTTGTGCCTGAAATGTAGTAAATACTCAATAAATGCTCATAAAACCATGACCAGATCACAAAGCAAGTATTATGAATTAGCTTGAGGAAATGGAAGCAAAAGAAAGTAAAAATTTTCTTAAAAGAAAAAGGAAGCATATGGTTTTAGTACGCTGTGGCTGCAGTAACTAATTAGCACAAAATGGCTTAAAAAACAGAAATTTATTCTCTCACAGTTCTGAAGCTCAGAAGTCCAAAATTCAGATGCGACAGGGCCAAGCTCCCCAAGAGGGCTCTCAGGGAGAACCCTCCCCAGCCCCTTCCAGGAGGTGCCAGGTGTTCCTAGGCTTGTGGTCACATCACTCCAAGTTCTGCCTCTGTGTTCACATGACCTCCTCCTCTCTGTGTCTGTGTGTCCTTTTCTGTCTCCTATAAAGAAACTTGCCTTCGGATTTAGGTTCCTCCCAGCTAATCCAGATGATCTCATCTCAAAATCCTCAAATTAATTACATTAATTGCAAAAATCCTTTTTCCCAGTAAGTTCACACTCACGTGTTCTAAGGGTTAGAATGTGGACATATCCTTTGGCGGGGACCACCATTCAAACCACTACAGGTATTAATGAAGCAATGATTGTTCAAGTTAAATTAAATGTTAAAATTTACTGGGGCTTCCCTGGTGGCGCAGTGGTTGAGAATCCGCCTGCCGATGCAGGGGACACGGGTTCGTGCCCCGGTCCGGGAGGATCCCACATGCTGCAGAGCGGCTGGGCCCGTGAGCCTTGGCCGCTGAGCCTGCGCGTCCGGAGCCTGTGCTCCGCGGTGGGAGAGGCCGCAGCAGTGAGAGGCCCGTGTAGCGCAAAACAAAACAAAACAAAAATTTACTTAAGGTAATTTTAAAAAATCACATTCCCAGTAGTATTAATTAAAGTTAGTCAATCAATCACAGTGGAAAAGTATTTATCTTCATAAAAACATTTTTTCAGAAAACAACAATGATTTAATGTAGAACTGTGTGCTTTTTTCCCTTCTTCAGCTGTGTGTGTGTGAGAGGGAGAGAGAGAGAGACATAACAGGTGAATTTAAACATAATGCAGGATGCTGTTTAGTGGTGCCAAAGTAAAATTCACTTTCTCTGTAGAGTTTTTCTTGTAAATATTATTCTATTGCATAGTCCTGGGACCATATCAGCTTTGGTGTAAGTAAAGGGAGGTGAGGTCACTGTGATGGAATGAAAGGTGTTGGACCTGGTTTGGAATCTGTCACCCACTGTCTAACCTCCAGCCAGATGTCTGACTATATGATCCAAGTTTCCTCATCTTTTACCTGGGAGAATCCTCTTCCTCTTCCTTACTTTCACCATGAATACCCAGTCCTTTAATTTACTAATCTGTTCTCCAGAACTGGCCTGAGCAGGGGGGCAGAGCATACAACGGAGGACAGGGGGACAGGAAAGCATAAGGACAAAGTTTTCCTTCAAACTTCTCTCGTTCAAGGAACAGAGACCTTCTCGAGCTTCCTTATACAAGAAGAGTTTACGCCAACCTTACAGGTAGCCTGAGACTGAAACTAGAATGGTAACAGGAGTCCAGCAATCACTAAGAATCAGCGTTAGTCCTTCTCTGGGGGGTCACATCTCTCCCCGCCCCACCTCCACCTCTGTCACGGCCATCAGTTTCTGCCTGTGTCTCAGCTCCAGACTTAACGCCTCTGAGCATCTTCCTTTGCTTACAACTGGCTTTTCCTCCTGATAACTTGGAGCACCATGCGGCTTTGGCTGTCGAGTCTAAATCTATGCTGCGTCATCTCCCAATACAGCCTTTCAGCTTCTGCTCCTGTGCTAACTCCTTCCATCTACACATTTCCCAACTCCACGTGTCCTAGAAAATAATCTACTCAGGCCCAGTGTTTCCATTCGGGCTAGTGCATAACTTATGGAGCATATGGACGGGTTGCGCTCGGGGTCAAGGCAAAATCACCTGTAGATGGAAGATGTGACCACGTGGAAAAAAAACACAGCTGCATCCATCCCTCAGAGTGGTGATACATGGATCAGCGTCACCCAGAAGGTGGATGTGGCAGCGACATGACAGTCCGCTCAGCAGGGTTCAGCCCTTCCTTGACAACCATATTCTTATCCCCCCAAGTCTTACAGGTCACGTGACCTATTGTGTTCTTACCTGACTCCACCTTCTGACCACAGTTGATAGGGTACGATGCCTATAACAGCTGGACCAACAGGTCCCTCCTACTCATTTACTGAGGTTCAGTCCATGATCGAGTCCTACGACCTTCCCTCTTTTCACCAAAACCATACATCTGGAATGTTGTAGGTGGGCATGTTTTTTTGCCGTTAAGTGGAAACCTGGTACCCAGTGTGAAAGAAAGTTGCCAACACACAGCAGGAAAAACTGAGCGCGGGATAAGGAGTGTCCTGCCAGCATTTCAAGCACCAGCTCTGTTCCCTCCTGAGACCCAGCCGCCACCTTGGCCTTCCCAGCCCTGCCTTGGTACCCAAACTCCATGGATTCCACAAGATACCCCAGGGTTCCTCCATCGTGGAGGCCACTTGGCTTAGGGAGCTCATGGTGGGTCTCTGTCGCTTTCTGCCACGGCGGTCTTGAGTCTTACGGAGGCACAGGCAGGCCAGGCCAGGAGGCTTGTCCTCAGCTCCCCGTTACACTTTTGCCGCCAGCCTCAGCCCTGTACGTGCTGCTCAGAGTTGGCCAGGGCTCTGGCCAGTAGCACCAAGTCACATTCGAATCCAACAGGAGCCACTTACATAATCCCCAGTAGAATTCTTTATTTTACTAATATTTACTGAGTGCCTATTACGTGACTGGCACTCGGCTCCGTGCTGGGAATTTAAGGACGAAGAAAACAGTCTACTGGCAAAGCCATGGTGCCTTACACTCATTTTCATCCTAGAAGTCTCAGGAAGAAGCGTTCCCTCTGAGTGAACATTCCACCCCCCCACACACACACCACCACTGCAAGACAAGAGTATCTGCAAACGCAGGACCACCCGCCCATCACACACAGGCTTCGATTATACTGATGTACCGGGACCAAACAGAAAACACTAGAGGCTGCCAGCTTAGTGATCGCAAGGAAGGTCGGGAATCTCTCTTCTGTCACTACATTTGGAACTTTCCTTCCCTTTGATTCCCTCACACAATAATAGGAAATAAATGCAAGTCAAGTCCAGCGATTTCTAACGAGGCGCTTGGGAGGACAACTGTGTTGCTACCTGGTCTCCCCACATCACTGCTAAGCTTCTTGAAGACACAGCAGTTACTTGGTTTCTCCAACATTTAACGAACGTTTTCTGAGGGCCTTCTCAGTGTACTTCACTCTTCTAGGGGCTGGAGAGTCAGTGGTAGCAAAACAGGAAACATCCCCTTCCAGGGGAAAAACAAAGAGTAAGCAAGCCACAAGGAACAGAAGTCCAGGGGATGGCCAGGGCGATGAAGGGTAACTGTGTGGGTCACAGGAAGAGAGAGGCTGGGCCAGCTGACAGAACGTCTCTCTGAGTTGTAGCCTTTGAGCAGATGCCTGAATGGAGAACGAGAGATGGGCATGAATGTTTGGGGGATCCCAGTAAGTGCAAATGTTGAATCAGAAAAATATTCCAGGAACAGCAAGGATGCTGGAATGACTGTGATAAAATGAGCAGAGAAAATGAAGTGGGAATGGTAGCCAGAGACAGATCATGTAGGGCATTGCACTCTGTAAAATAGAAGCCTAATTGTACTTTTAGTGTGGTGGTTTCAAAGTGGCCATAAATGCTTTGCTCCCACTCCCATTGAGAGGAGAGGTGTGTCTCTCCTCCCCACGGATCTGAGCTGGCCTGTGACAGCTTTGCCCCATAGACAAGTGATGCTGGGCCAGCTCTGGGCCTGGGCGTAGGCGAATTTCCATCTCCTATTCTGGTCTCTGGGAGCCCTTAGCTACCATGTAGAGGTGCTGCTGGGGAGATAATGTGGAGAAGCCCTGGGCTACATGGTGAGGAAGGGGGGCCCAACTGGGTCCAGCGGAGCTCAGCCTTTCAATCCTCCTGCCAAGGTGCCAGGCGTGCGAGTAAAGTCATCTTGGACTCTCTACACCAGACCAGCCACAAGCTGAATCCTACTGAGTGACCCCAGTTGATGCCATGTAGAAGGGAAGCATCACCTAACTCAGGCCTGCCTGGACTCCTCACCCACAGAATCATGAGACATAATAAAAGCAGTTGCTGCTTGTCTTATCCGCTCAACTGGGTGGTTTATAAACAACAGAAATGTACTTCTCACAGTTCTGGAGGCCGGAAGTCCAAGATCAGAGTGCTAGCGTGCTCTGGCTCTGGTGAGAGCCTCTTCTGGAGTGCAGGCTGGCGACTTCCCCTGGGACCTTCCCACGGTGGAGGGCAGAGAGAGGAAGCAAGCTCTCTGGTGACTCTTTTTTTAAAAAAATTTATTTATTTTATTTATTCATTTTGGACTGCATTGAGTCTTCATTGCTGCGTGCGGGCTTTCTCTAGTTGCGGCCAGCGGGGGCTACTCTTCACTGCAGTGTGTGGGCTTCTCACTGCAGTGGCTTCTCTTGTTGCTGAGCACGGGCTCTAGGAGCGCGGGCTCAGTAGTTGCGGCGCACGGGCTTAGTTGCTCCGCGGCATGTGGGATGTTCCCGGACCGGGGATCGATCCTGTGTCCCCTGCATTGGCAGGCGGGTTCTTAACCACTGCGCCACCAGGGAAGCCCTCTGGTGACTCTTATAAGGGCACTAATCCCATCATGAGGCTCCACCCTCATCATCTAATCCTAATTACCTCCCCAAGGCCCCGCCTCCTAATGCATTACATTGGGGGGTAGGGTTTCAACATGTGAATCTGGGGAGACACGTTGAGTCCATAGCACTGCTTTAAGCCACTAGGTTGAAGGGCAGTTTGAAGCTTGGGGGCTTAGTGGGACAGAAGCCCTGGGAAGCTTGTTAGCTGGGGAATGGTCTGACCACTAGCTACGTGGAGACCAGAGCCGGGCACTGAGAGGCGCTGTGGACTGGGGGTAGAGGCTGGAGCCTGAGGAACTGAAAATTAACCACACCCAGGATGTGTTCAAAGGTCCAGCATGGATAGTTTGTTGATAGTTTGGATGTGGGGTGTGAAAGGGGAGCCGAGGATGACAGCAAGAGTTTTGGTCTGAGTTCCTGGATAACGAGGAGAGAAGGAGGTTTGGAGGAGGGGCAGGAACCAAGAATTCTGTTTTGTACTTGTTGACTCTCAAATATCTATTCGATATCCAAGTGGAGATGGTTGGACACACCAGTCTGGAGGTAAACAAGGAGGACAGGGCTGGAGATGGAAGATGCCTGTGAACAGCTGTTGTTCAAAGCCACGAAGGAGACGAGGTGGCTTAGGGAGTACGTTTAGACCGGACAGAGGTGTGAAAACTGAGTCCTGCAGCTTTCCGGTTTAAGAGACAGTAGAGATTAGGAGAAACGAGAAATGGACACTAAGGGGTGCCCGTGAGGAGGAGGAAACCAAGAGCACAGTGTCTCTGAAACCAAGTGAAGAAGGCTTTCCAGGAAGGAGGAGCAGGAAGACTGGAAGATGTGGATGAGAAGTGAGACAGATGGAAAGTGAGACACCCTGGACAGAACAACCTCACTAGTGTGTGGAGAGAACAGAATCTTCACTGGATTGAGATCCAGAAAAGTTTGGAAGCGAAAAATGGAAATGAAGGGCTTCCCTGGTGGCGCAGTGGTTGAGAGTCCGCCTGCCGATGCAGGGGACGCGGGTTCGTGCCCCGGTCCGGGAGGATCCCACGTGCC